>NW_027176539.1:1164090-1179747 GCF_023349555.1 Cebidichthys violaceus | reverse complement strand
GTCTTGAGCGGCACAGTATGGCAACAGATGCTTTTGTTCGGCCAAAAGTCTGAAAGGGGCCTTGGGTTGGGGGGGGGGCTTAGCGGTGTCAGAGCACAGAGTCATTTTTCTCTCCCTCTGCCTCCCTTTCTCCGCGTCTCCCTCTCTCCCCAGCTGCGACCGCCGCGGCGGCAGAGCAAGAGGAAGCGCGGAGGGGGCAGCGGCGTGATGGAATACGTAAGTGGGGCGCGCGGTTTTGGCCTGTTTTGTGGGCGACTTCATTAAAGGGTCGTTTATCTGGCCTGTGATCCCTTTGTGCCGGGCCTTCTTTATCAGGCCCGGTGTGCCGGGGGGGGGGCCGTAATTGGCCGATTTGGCCACGGTCTGCGCATGCTGAGGTGATTTATAAAGCCTGTGAATGGAGCTGACTCCTCTCCGGGGGCGGCGCTCCCATCTCCCACATATAGGAAGACGCGGCGCTGCAGAATCACACTGGCTAAACGCAGAAGAAATGTGAAAAGGATGAAACGTCCCCAAAGCTCTTTGTGCGAGTGTGAAATCAGAGGCTGAGAATAAAAAGGGCTCTCTTGTCATCTATTTTCTCCACCTTTATGCTCTTTCTGACTTTGTTGTTTCACCTCTTTAGACTTTTTTGGCCGCGGTGTAACCTCCTTTTTTTTTTTTTTTTTTTTCCAGCCAATCGCATACATGTTAAAAGTTCCCAGGAGTTTCTTACTCTTAAACCGGGAGACAAAAAGAGTCGATATGCGGTTTGTTAATTAATAATTCATTCCAGGTAGTTTCTTCGCTGCGTTTTCGAGTGAAAGTGCATATCTTGTGGGGTTGCAGCGCCGGCTTTATGTGCTCCCATGGTGTGTCGAGGTTGGCTCTTAATGACCTCCTAATTAAAGCAGGCCCTCCTCTCAATGGGCTGATCATGTAGTGGAGGTCGGAGGTCATCTGAAGGGCTGCTGGTGGACCAGAGTTGCCGCTCACGCACTAATTGCCCTCCGAATTAACGCAACGCAGTCCTTCCTGGCGGGTTGACGTGAGCAGCGCTACGCGTCCTCGCTGTAACCGCGACGTTTTTTTAGTTCTTTTTTTAGTTCTTTTTTTAAAATGAAGTACAGTTCAGCTCTCAGACAGAGGCTGACGGTCCGTCTCTGGGACTTTGTTCATTGTGCTGCCGTGGAGTTCATTAAGCCAGACTAAGTGTTTGTCTAGAGGCCAGACGGGACGACTTAACTCCCCCGAGTGTTTGTGGACATGCAGATAAGCTCTGCAAACACGCAGCGTTTAAAGGATCCACATGAAGACTCTCGTCTTTTAAGACGCGTTTGAAATGTTTTTCTTTGCAGCAGTTTTTAGAAAGTCTCAAAAAAGAGAGTTTCAGAGACTTTGTAACCGGTCGAACCCGATCCCGGACCTATCGGTGTGTGAATGTAGTGCTTATACACAGGTGGAAAAAATGTGAAAATATGTGATAAATCAGGAGAAATACAGGAGCATTGTGACCGCAGGAGGAAAAGCGGGAGTTGCGATGAATAACGGGAGAAATCGGAAGTTTGTGCAAGACAACACGTCTTGATGTATTTTCTGCAGGATGGATGAATCAAGGCAATCCCATAACGCATGATTGGCAAGAAAACAAATGGCAGTTATTTTTGGAAATATAATTTGGAATAAAATTGGAACGTCTGTGGCATAAAAAAAGTCCCAAGAACCCTAAATAAGATGGTTTCGATGGTTCTGTGCACAACATCTGGTTTGGAAAATTCTCCTCTTTTAAAGATGTTTTATCAGTGAAAAGTTTAGAGCAACTTGAAACATGTTTAATGGTCGTGTTGCCTTCCACGGTTCTCTGAAACAGGCCAAAGTCTTGGAGGAGTTTCTGTCCACAGGCGAGGAGGAGGAGGAGGAGGAGGAGGAGGAGGAGGAGGGGCCCTGCTCGGCTTTAATGTAGCTGATTGTGCTCACCGTGAAGAAAAAGGAACAGTTTCTTCTGTGTTAATTTTCAATTTTGTGTCCGTCCGTGTGCCCGGGCTTTGTGTGCGGTTCCTCTCCCCTCCCTAAACGTCAGCGCCGCCCCTCTCTTTTCCTTTTCTTCTCACTTCTCCTCCCGTCAGGCCATCTAGATTATGTTGCTAAGGAGATTTTCTTCTCTTTTGCTTTTTTCACTGTTTCCCATTGATTTGGTGTTAATGCGTTTTGAATGCCCCTCGGTGTGTGCCGAGCGCTGGAGGAGGGAGATGGGGGGGGGGGGGGGGGGGGGGGGATGGAGCACGGGGTCTTTGCCGAGTGGAGGAATTTCAATCTGAAGCGGTGAGGTGGGGGTCCGTGTGGGTTCAGGCCCAAAGAGAGGCACTCAAGTGAGAGCTGAAGTGGTTTACAGAGCTGAGGAAGCTCTCGGGGCTGACGCTCCCCCTCGTCTTCCTCCTCCTCCTCTTTATCAGGGTCTCTTCTTCATTGGCAGCCCACAGGTGCACCGTCAATCTTTGCTTTTCATGGCCCAAAAACTAAACCACATTTGTCTTTTCGGTAAGAAAACAGGATCAAAAGACAAAATATAAGATTACATACAAATCGTGATGTTGGGGTTCCAGTTTAGAATGAATGAACCTTTCAGGATTTACCGGCTATATTCCAGCCCCTTAATGTATAGTAAAGATTTCACACCTCACGGTTCTGTGTCGATGTTGTAGTTACACCTGAAATTTCGTATGTTATCCACGTCATCATGAACAAGGAAGTATAAAAAGAAAAAAAGTGTCAATCAACCAGCGATCTTTCAGCCAGCAGACCACCGTTCGTTCCTCGCGTGTCAGATTCTGACATTACATTACAGTCATTTAGCAGACGCTTTAATCCAAGGCGACTTACACTTCAGATTCTAGAGCCCTGCTCTCCAGTAGTTTTGTAGCGTAAACCTAGCTACGTAGTTTTGTTGCTTAAACTTAGCTAAGTAGTTTTGTTGCCTAAACCTAGCTATGTGGTTTTGTTGCCTAAACCTAGCTATGTAGTTTTGTTGCTTAAACCTAGCTACGTAGTTTTGTTGCCTAAACCTAGCTACGTAGTTTTGTTGCCTAAACCTAGCTACGTAGTTTTGTTGCTTAAACCTAGCTAAGTAGTTTTGTAGCGTAAACCTAGCTACGTAGTTTTGTTGCTTAAACTTAGCTAAGTAGTTTTGTTGCCTAAACCTAGCTATGTGGTTTTGTTGCCTAAACCTAGCTATGTAGTTTTGTTGCTTAAACCTAGCTACGTAGTTTTGTTGCCTAAACCTAACTAAGTAGTTTTGTTGCCTAAACCTAGCTACGTAGTTTTGTTGCCTAAACCTAGCTACGTAGTTTTGTTGCTTAAACCTAGCTAAGTAGTTTTGTTGCTTAAACCTAGCTAAGTAGTTTTGTTGCCTAAACCTAGCTACGTAGTTTTGTTGCTTAAACCTAGCTAAGTAGTTTTGTTGCCTAAACCTAGCTACGTAGTTTTGTTGCCTAAACCTAGCTACGTAGTTTTGTTGCCTAAACCTAGCTACGTAGTTTTGTTGCCTAAACCTAGCTACGTAGTTTTGTTGCCTAAACCTAGCTACGTAGTTTTGTTGCTTAAACCTAGCTAAGTAGTTTTGTTGCTTAAACCTAGCTACGTAGTTTTGTTGCCTAAACCTAACTAAGTAGTTTTGTTGCCTAAACCTAGCTACGTAGTTTTGTTGCTTAAACCTAGCTAAGTAGTTTTGTTGCCTAAACCTAGCTACGTAGTTTTGTTGCCTAAACCTAGCTACGTAGTTTTGTTGCTTAAACCTAGCTAAGTAGTTTTGTTGCTTAAACCTAGCTACGTAGTTTTGTTGCCTAAACCTAGCTACGTAGTTTTGTTGCTTAAACCTAGCTAAGTAGTTTTGTTGCCTAAACCTAAATAAGTAGTTTAGTTCTCTCAACCTAACGAAGTCGTTTCCTCTGAAGACGGGATGAACATTTCTTTGAAGTATTTTCTGACATTTTATAGACGAAGAGAAGAAATGACGAGTTATGGGATCATTGTTCTGATGATGAAGATGATTTCAGGGGATTCTCTGAAATTATAAGCTGAGACAGGAATATTGCTTTTACATTAATAAAAACAATTGTATAGTATAATAATAATGTAGTTCATGTTTTTTAGGATTAATACATCAGAACAAGTAAAGACAAACGTTTTCCCACCTTGAATCCTAAATACACAAGGTGAAATGCCTCCCGTGAACATCATCGTCCTCTGGGTGTTCGGTCTATTCCACCGTACTTATAATTAGTTTACCTCTTCTCTTCCCTCTCCGTAACTTTCTCTCACTTTCACCCACAGAAGCACAAACACATCTGTCTCTGCCCCGCAGCTGCGCGAGAACCGATAATGACCTCTCGGACCATTTTCATCCACATCGTAATTAGTCAATCAGAGATCCGCCTCCGGCCGAGTCCTCTGTCCCAGGAAACCTCCTGACTTCTAGCAGCTGTGTAGATTATTTGTTTTGTTTTTTTTCCCTTCAGAGAGGCTCAACGCAACATTACAGAAGCAAACACGGAGTTAACCGGAGGAAACGCTTAACCCCGAACGTATGCCTTCCGTTACCTAGAATCTTCAACGTTTTCTGTGTCTGTTATTCTTTTAAAACAGGAAATGACACACAAAGCCACATCTCGTTTGTTGAGACGCAGGTTATGAAGTTTAACCGCCGTTTTTCAACATGTCCGATGTCTCGTGATGGTGGATTAAAGAGACTCTGCTGTTCTCACCGGTTATTCAGAGATTTAAAGCATGGGTTTCTGGCCTGCAACTCAACTGTTTTGGTTCGCTCTCGTATGTTTTTCTTTTTCTTTCGGGCAGCTGTTTTCAGTAAAAGTGATGATAAATCGGGTGGAACTGGGCGTCAGCAGCCCTGCACCGATTGGCAGACGGACAGAGTTAGCCGCTAGCTAGTAAACACTGTGCAGCAGCAGCAACAGCAGAGCTGGAAGGAAGTGTGAAAGTTGGACTTGACATTCGCCAGGTGAACAAGGAACACGACTCCAAAATGTTGCTGGATTTGTAAATTGAAGAGTTTCCCTCCCAGCCGGACGGTAGAAAACACTATTTCATGATGTGAACTGTTTCTTCTGCTTCCAGCAACTAGCTGGGAACCAGTTAAAATACTGTTTAAAGGTAAATTCATATGCAGCACTTTTAATAACTTTTTACCCTGCTTGCTAACATTACAGTGGAATTCCAGTTAGAAACGTAAGTTCATAAATGATCCTAAAGTCCAGCAACTCGTGTCAGTTCATGCTCCTTACATGCATACAGTCTTTTTTTCAAAATAAACTTCCGTCTTCCCGGGAAACAGTTTAGTTAGGTTTTAGGAAAAGATGTGGAGTTTTGGGTTGAGATAACTACGGGAGTGCTGTAACTACATTACAGAAGACAAGAAAAGAAAAAAAAACAAGAATCAACATTGACTTCTCGATGAACAGCGGCCTGCTGGGCGAAAGATTGGCTTTTGTTTGCCTCTACTTCATGGTTACGTGGATAACATATTTGATTTTGGGATATCTGTGAATTACAGGGCGTTCTTTTTCGTCTTCATAGCTACCAACGTTAGCTTTGGATTTGGCAGGAAACGATATTTGAACATTTTAAAAGTCTTCAGACATAATCTTGTAACGTATGAGACTGATGCAGCGTTCCCGAAATTTCAGAGGTCTGATTTTTTTTTTTTCCCCGGTTGAAATTTCCAACTTCGGACTTCCAGGTGTTCCAGGTGCACAACGCCTTGTGACCGTGTTCACAAGGCTGAATTCTCAGCTGTTTAGCCTCCATATTATATATATTTTTTGTGGCATAATTAACGTTTTCCCCAATAAGTTTTGTGCATATTTTAACTTAAATGTACATATGATAGTATGTGTAATTTTATACTTGCCGTTGCCGGTTTGCCGTTGCCGGTTTGCCTCCATGGTGAAGTTGCTGCTGACGGATTGTACTTTTTTTTTTTTTTTAATCTCGGGGTTTGGAGTTGTCTGAGACGCAGCGCGATGCCACAGGTGACGGCCCGAGGCGGTTGGCTCGATGTCAATTAAAGCTATTCTAGCACCAGGGGCAGGGTTGACCTGTGACCCGTGACCCCGGTTTAACTAACCCTCCCCAGTGTACTACGAGGAGACAAACACTCCCAGCTGCTCCGGCTCTCAATGGCCTCTAACTAAAGGGGAGGAGAGTCCTTTCTGCAGCGGCGGCCGAAGGAGGCTCAACATTCTTGTTAGTGCTCTTGTAGGAAGTCACTTGAGACTGTTGTGTCAGCAGATAACAATAATTCAAACGCGGGAGAACAAGACTCTCTCTCAATGCTGTTAACGGCAGAAAATGAGGAAAACTGGGGAATTGTTTTTTCATTCAGCAACCGTTTGAGAAGAATTCTGAAGTAAACGTTCCCACTTAAACAAGTCAAATTAAACGGTGTATAAAAAAACAATGTGGAACAATTTTTTTAATTATATATCGTATTGTCTCGTCCAATCTTTTCCAGTTTTGTCAGTTTAATCAGTTGTCCTTTCCATTATGTAAACATCCTTATATTATATTATTCATATTCTTCATGAGCAGGTTGGGTCCTCATTACCACATTAAGATAAGATAGAACTTTATTAAACCTGAAGGAAATTCTTGTGCCAGAGTTTAACAAAATAACAAAAACTAATAGAATAAAAATACAAACATATTTAAACAGAATAACAAGTATTAAGTGTAAAGAAATAATACTGACACCATTGAAAAATAAAAGGATAGGGTAAATAAATAATGTAAGAAATTCAACTAAAATAGCAAAAGAAAAAATTAAATAAAAGAGTAAAATACAAAGTGTATCAGAAGTGATGTTAACACCAGAGCCTAATGGAAACTAAAATATCAAAGTATTATTAAGCATGATATGGAGAGAGATATTGTGAATATTTTAAACCAGGTACAGAGAGAATTTGCAGGATTCCAGCAGCAGAGTGGAAAGTACAAACAAACAAGAGCCAGATCAAAAGAAGTATAATAAATCAGTAATCTCACAGTAAAGGTACAACAAATAAGATGTCAAGTTCTGATCCCATTTTACAGTTCATTTTAAATAAGTGCCAAATGTTGAATTCATTGTTGAGTTGAGATGAGTGTTTATTTTCGGTCTGTGCTGGGAACCCTCGCTGTGTAGTTAGTTAGTTTATGCCCGTTGTGTCTGAATAAATCATGCGATGTGTGAACGGAGGGAAAAAAGAAGACAAATCACCTGACACATTTCTGATTTTCTCTTTATTTGAATAACGACGCAGACTTTTGGTGGGAAAACGCAGCGGAATTACAGATCATTGTGCAGCTCCGTCCTCAATTACGGTCGCGCCTGTTTTTGTTTGGTTGGTCTCCTCTTTGATTGGATAATGATACGCTGAGCTGCAACCAGAGATACGGATGAACAAAGGAACATTTCACTCTCAGTGGACACCAGTAATTATCCCTCCACACTGGAAGCCCGCTGATGACCTATGGTCTGAACAAATATGATGTACACACACACACACACACACATATATAATATAATATATATACGCACACAAACACATCACATGACTGGGCTTGTACCACCAGATACAATCCTCTTATTTGCATCCTGTTGTGTGTGAATATGTCATTAAGTCAAGTCCAACTTTATTTGTAGAGCACATTTAAACACAACCACAGACGAACAAAGTGCTGAACAAGCATGAGAAGCAAATGACTACAAAGCAAAGCACAATAAGAACAGGGTGACGCCGTTTTCTTTTCCCAGTGATCTTGGCTAAAGTCAACCGTGGATGTCCCACGAAATGAAGTCGTTTGTTACCCAAGTGATCATGGAATGAGGACGTTTTAAGAGCGGTGAAGCACACACATGGCGGGAGGGAGCAGGCAAACCGTGATATTACAGGAGACGTGATACGACACGTCAACGTTGATTTATTAATCACGTAACTTGTGTACTTTAGTAACGCAAAAGGACGCAATTTTAACCCAAAGGATGATCTTTTTCTGAACCTAACGAAGTATTTCACAATGTTTTCCTGAAGTTAACGAAGTATTTAACGATGTTTTTCACGATGTTTTCCTGAACTTAACGAAGTATTTCACGATGTTTTCCTGAACTTAACGAAGTATTTAACGATGTTTTTCACAATGTTTTCCTGAACTTAACAAAGTATTTAACGATGTTTTCCTGAACCTAAAGAAGTATTTAACAACGTTTTTCACAATGTTTTCCTGAACTTAACGAAGTATTTAACGATGTTTTTCTGAACCTAACAAAGTATTTAGTAGCTAACGAAGTAACGAGCAGAAATTGACACGCGTTGCTGGAAAACATACGAAAAATGTGTAACTTTGTGTCGCATATCATACAAACTGCTGTGTGAGGATTGATTGACCACACATGACTGCAAACGCTTGACTTAACGTTGTTGTGTTGCGTATGATCATTTAGTGATTATGCACTGTCTCGTGATTCTGTTTTTATATTTATATAATAACAGAGATGTTATTCTATGTTTCCTACTACAGATAATAATAATAATATTAATAATAGCAATAATAACACATTTATTTGGTGTAGCGCTTTAAAAGGTACTCAAAGGCCCGTTACATGGTAGAAACAGAATAACAGCAGTAACAATATAAAAAAGGCAGATAGATGACTATAACTCTCTGAACCGTCCCAGTCCAATAAATAAATTAAGACGTAAGCATGCACCTGTTTCTTGCACACACACACACACACACACACACACACACATCCAGCGCAACGGTAGCGGGTGCAGCTGCAGCGGGGTGCCATCAGCGGTCATGTCTTCGTACGTTTTATCCTTTCTGCCTCGGAGCTTTGCTGCCGCGGGAGGAAAAAAAAAACAGCAAAACTGAGCTAATGTGTGTCTTTGTCCTCCATGGGAGGGGAGAGCCTTTCTTCTCCACAAGTACAAATCGCAAGACTTTGGCCGCATTCTTTCGGGACAGAGGGAGGCAATGGCGGAGAGAAAGATCCCAATCAGACATTGATCTGAACCAAACTAATCCCCCATTGGTGCCAATGTGACCTTAAAAAATCGGCTTAGAGAAGCTCGGTTAAACTGGACACGGTTTTTCTATTTAAGCGGCCCCCCGGCGCAGCCCACCCTAATTTTGCCACCCACAGACATTAGTAGGAGAGAATTAAGACGCATACATTCATAACACTTTTCATTACGGCGGATCTGGCGCCCTCACACAGCGGATAAGCCCCCCCGCGGGCCTGATGGGATGAAACCAGCTACTTTATCTGTTTGATCGGTTTTGTTTTTTTTATCCCAAATATGGAAATGAAGTTCGTCTTTGGGGCTCATGTTGCCGTGGACTTCACACACTGGATTCTGAAGTCTTTCTAAAACATAGAAATAGATTTATGTTCAACAAGGCAACGTATCCTCAAACAACGGTTCTTATGATATCTTACAAAAAAAGTTACTCCTCATTTTTCGTGCATTTTCCTACAAAAGTCCGACAACACGCGTCAAACTGCTTACTTAGTTAAGTTTAGGCAACAAAACTACTTAGTTAGGTTGAGGAAAAAATCGTCATTTTGAGTTATAATAACTACAGAAGTGCTTTCACTGAAGCACGCAAGTTACGTTACAAATACATCAACACGTGGAAACGAACAGAGACTTCCTGGGTTTGGTTGTCCTATCCACATCCTCTCCGGTCCCACCTGTGTGGCTTTTTGGGAGGTAAAGCTACGAATGCTGGACGGTAAACATGGCTGACATTTGGTCGTAGTTTTGACAGCTAGCACCGTTGCCGCTAATCTGCCCGTGTTGGCGGCTTTTTCAGGCGATGTTGAATCGGCAAAAATCACTGAAGAAGAAGAGGTGAAGATAGAAGTTTGAGACAAATGACTTCCTGAATACAGGCAACCTAAAGCTGCATTCTCTCTAGTGTCCACCAGGAGGCGACTCCTCTGGTTGTATAGAAGTCTAGTCTAAAATGACTCTACTTCTCTCTTGATTTATTCCCTCAGTAAACATTGTAAACATGAGTTTATGGTCTCAATCTCTAGTTTACAGTCTTCTTCAATACAGCATGATGTTCATTTAGTACATTATGCTCCATTTAGAGTCAAACAGACCATAAAGCAGGGGATGATTTAGGGGGCGGGGCTACACACTGATTGACAGGTCTCTACCAGGGACGTATACGGCGTCTCTACGTCACTCTTCCTCAGTCCAAAATGGATAACTTCTGTTCATTGATTGCAAAAAAACAACAACCAACGGGTGACGTCATGATGACCACATCCACTTCTTATTTACAGACCATGAGATTACATATGATCTGATTTCCTGGTATCTCTACGAATCACAGCACAAAGAGAAGTCCGTCTGGAGACGAATCAGAGTTCTGCATCCGGGTGTCACATGAGCGCTTCCTCGGCTGCAACTAACATCTTCACTTCTGCTTGTGATTAGAGAGCGTGAACCCCGACAGCTATAATCTCTGAGTCTGTGCCCGCCTGTCTGTCTGTGACTGTAGGAGGTTAGTGCATGAATGCATGAGAGGGGAGGGGGGGGGGGGGGCTTTGTTTTAGGGGGGCTGCTCGTCTGAGAATAAGGAACAATAAAGATGTAGATCTGTGTTGTGGCCGCGCTGGCTTACAGGCCTATCTGAAGACTATTTTGGGTAAAAAGGCTTTTGTTAGAGAGCTTCATCCCGTTATAGAGACGTAAAAATAAGAAATCAACCGCAGTAGAGGACAGAAACCATATCCTGTGATTTACACCGGCACCAATGCGGCCTCGATGCTGCACCGCCACTTCCAGGGATCAACGGCTAAACCAACAGCCAGTTTGTTTTTTTTTGGGGTCGCTGGCAGCGGGCCAGAGCCCCGAAAGAGAGGCTCCCATTATGAAACCAGATCCTCCATTTAAACAGCGCGCACCACAAAGACATCACACATGAGAGCCCGTAGATACATTTATCTCTGACGACGTCACCGTCACGTGACACGTTTTCTCTGTAATTACAGTCCGAAAAACACCCGTTTATAAATAACAATGGGAACACGGTGGTGTGTTTCCCACTCGTTTTGTCTCTGAATATGAATGAGTTATGATCGTGTCGCATGTGGAGAAAGAAATATGTGAGATTTTCTGTTTTGTTTTGTTCCACTTTTTCAAGCAATTCACTTTGACAATTGTGTAAACTTTGACTCGAGCCAGGGAGGCTGTCTGTTTACTGTTTAGTCTGCTCCAGTGTGCTGTCTGCTGCTGGAGGTGTGTGTGTGTGTGTGTGTGTGTGTGTGTGTGTGTGTGTGTGTGTGTGTGTGTGTGTGTGTGTGTGTGTGTGTGTGTGTGTGTGTGTGTGTGTGTGTGTGTGTGTGTGTGCGCTTGTACTGCCCTCTGTGTGAGGACCACTTTGAGCTTCAGACCTTCAGAGTGAGGACCTTTCTGTCTGGTTTTTGTAGCAACAAATGCGCAAAGATGGATGGAAGGAAGGAAAGTGTAGAGGACCGTCCACACCGGGTGGACCGGTCCAACAACCAGCGGTCCTTCAGACTTCTTGCTTCGTGTGAACCGAGAAGTCAACGTTGATTTATTTCTCACCTAACTTGCGTACTTCAGTATCTGGTATTCTGTAGTTATCTTAATCCGAACGACGCTCTATTCCTAAACCTTGCTAAGCTGTTTCCTGTGAGGACTGAAGTTTGACATTGACACGTGTCGCTGGACTTGTTGTCGGAAAACGCTTGAAAGATGTTCAGAAAGAACGAGAGGACGAGCTCAGCTGACGGTAATCAGAAGAAAACATGACGGCGCTCGTGTCGGTCTGGGAGATGTAGAGTGTGTATTTTAAGTGGTTCAGGTCACTTGTAGGTGAAACCCGTCATGTGTTTGCTGACCCAACGCTGAGCTGATAAACTTTATTAAAGCTGCGTTCAAAAACCTTTTTGGTTGAACTTGGCGCCCCCTGTGGACTAAAGCTGTAGTGTTTCTGAGCACCAGAGTCCCTTTAGAAAACCTCTCATTCTACTGCAGCAGGGTCTGACAGTCTGCTTCTCTCAGTCCTGGTTCTGGTTCTCCCGTTGCCCCCCTTCTCTCAAGTGGGTCCAGCGATACATCCTGGGTCTCCAGCAGAGAGGAGAAGCTCTGCTCCTGGAGGAGGAGGAGGAGGAGGAGATGCTGGGTCTGTCCACGGTGGACCGGTCTCTGCTGTGGGATCTGGGTCTGTCCACGGTGGACCAGGTCTCTGCTGGAGGATCTGGGTCTGTCCACGGTGGACCGGTCTCTGCTGGAGTCTGAGCTGAAGGAGGTTCTGGTGAACCTGCATGACTTCATCTGGTTTCACCAGAATCCGACCCGGTGGCTCCGATGACATCATTAAGAATAACTCTATAGAAACAGACCATCTTCTCTCTGATGGTCTCTGTACTGATGGAGGTCTGATAGAGGACCAGGACTACACTGAGACTGGTTCAGGACCACAGAACACGTCAACAGTGTCCGCGTTAAAGCGGATCAATCCTCTCTGCCGGTTCAGGATCAAAGTCCGGGAGCGGGGCGTTGATCTCGATGGGCAGAGAGAAGTGGTCTCACACTCTCGGGGGGGTGAATGAGGCGGTTTACAAAAAGCACACCGCTCTCAGCTCCTCCAGAGAGACAGACGCACTCGAGACCGTTCTTAAGACGCCCTCGAAGCGTCTCCTCAAAGGAGACGACGGTTGAAGAGCACCAATTACAGCGAGCGGCCGCTCTCTGGATCAACACAGTACCGTAGAGATGCGGACCTGGACTCCACCCAGCGGTGTGCCGAACGGAGAAGAGACCCGATGTTACATTCCTGTTGTTGTAGGATTTAATGAACCACCTTTTTTGTTTTTGTGTGTTTATGTGTTTTCATCTTCCGTCCTCTGTTTGTCCGTCGGAGGCTCGTCTCCTCTCTGCTCCTCCGGCTCTACTTGAAAGGACAAACACTGCCCTCTATCTCCGTCACGTGGAAACACAGGAACGTGATCATCTAGAGAACAGTCATGATGTTTTGCCCTGCAGTCTTGTGTTGTCTTGTGTTGTTCGGCCTCGGCTGATGTTGCGTCTTTGTTGTCGACAGACTGACGCTGCGAGGCGTCTGTCGAGTGAGGTCGGTGGATCCATTAATTGTTTCTCGGAGGGCGAACGGTAGAATTTCATTTACCAGTCCAATGACAATGTGATGTCTCTCTTTAACCTGGGGGAGGAGGAGGAGGAGGAGGAGGAGGAGGGGGGGAGTCACACTAAAAAAACATCCATTGTGATATTGTCGGCCCTGATCAGCGCCGTCTCACTACTTTCATGAAGTTTTTGTAAACAAAACAAACATTTCTGAGTCTTCTGGAAACAAAACATTTGACGTGTCCTCGAGGCAGAAGGGAGGACGGGAGGACGGGACTGTATGTTGCCTTTAAGTTTACCAAAACAAAAGGAGAAGACGGCCTTCAAAGTAAAAGTTACAGCTTTTTGTTGATGAACTGGTGAACTTCCTAGAAGCGGCATTAAACATGAACGGAAGTAAAAACAATACATAAAGCATTCCATGCTACTCTGATGATTGAAGCTGAGTAATTATATTCATATCACTTTATGTATTTCCTTATTTACCTTATTCCAGATTGGATATAGTATATATATGTGTGTGTGTGTGTGTGTGTGTGTGTGTGTGTGTGTGTGTGTGTGTGTGTGTGTGTGTGTGTGTGTTGTGTTGTGTTAAAGGAATACTTCACCCACTTTTAAGCGAAGATACGTCAAAAGTTAGTCCTAAAACAATATTCATGATCATTGAAAGGACTTATTATTAAAGAAGTGATGGGAAACTTAATCCAGAGTTCTCTCTCTGCAAAAATATATTCAGAAATCTTAAGCTTTGATCCAAATCAAGTGGTTTTCTTCCAGAGTCACAGACTTTTTTTCGTACAAACTGTGAAATAAGACGACCCAGCTGAGAGCTTCCTTTTTTTTCAGCTCTTAAAGAGACCGACGCTAAAACGGAGCGTTTCAGACAGACGGTGACTACAGGTGACTTCAGACAAACGGTCCGAGAAAAATAAAGCGTTTTATTAAACCTTACAGCGTGTAAACATGTTCTAGTAGAAACCCTGAACACAAGTGTGAACCTGACAATGAGCAGGATGTGTCCCCTTTAAAGTGGGACTCCAACAGAAGACTTCTCCGATACCTCGAACGTCAACGTACCCTAATATAACGGTTCATATCTACGTATCTGCAATGTACGCTCATTACATGTATACAGTATTTTCAAAATAAACTTCCATCTGCACAGGAAACTGCTTGATAAAGCTTAGGAATAGATATGTCCCTTTTGGGTTTTTCACTTCCTGGTTCATGATTAAGTGGATTACATACAAATTGATTTTGTGGAATATCTATAAATTACAGCTAAAATAATGTTCACACCTATAGAGAACAGGCTGTAACTTATGAACCTCTAGAAGCAAACTCACACCGGTTTCGGCTCCTGGGGGGGGGCTCCTGTGGGGGGGGGGGGGGGGGGGGGGGGGGGGGGGGCTCCTGGGGGGGGGGGGGGGGGGGGGGGGGGGGGGGGGGGGGGGGGGGGGGGGGGGGCTCCTGGGGGGGGCTCCTGTGGGAGGTGACCCGCCGCAGGAGACGGTGAGCAGCTACAAATGACAATGACCTCCTCCGCCGCTCTCTGAATAATGTCTGTCACGACTCGGGTTGACCTGACCTGCCGTTTGGCCCGCGGTGAGATTAAAACCATCACTCCAGTCGGCGATGACGCCTTCACACCCGTTTCTTTTGTTTCTTTCTTTTATGTGCAGAAGATGGAAAAAGTTTTGATCCGTCAATAAAAGATTATCAAGTTATAAAACTCCACGAGAAGCGGTTTTATTTCGCTCGTTTTTATTTGTTTTATTGCGAGACAAGAGACTAAACGTTAACAGAACAACACAAGGGAGGCGCCCGGTAAATACAGGACAGTTAGTGTGTGTGTGTGTGTGTGTGTGTGTGTGTGTGTGTGTGTGTGTGTGTGTTTATGTCAGACATCTAAACAAAAACATAATCGTCTTCAAGACGAGGGAACAGGAAGTGTAAAAAAAGAAAGGCTGACTCATCTCCTGGTTTCAGGACTCATTCCTGCGGGTAGCTGTAGGTACATTTAACGTTTATTACAGTGAAACACCATCAGAGCTCCACCTCAGCCGGCTCCATGTGGGAGGTCGGCTTAGTAACACAACTCCACCTCCACCCAGTGAGACGGAGGTGGGCCGAGATAAGAGCGTCTAATGGACACATGCTGGGAGTTCAGCGTGGTTTGATGGAGGGCTAGTATCACATGTTTACTCAATCTATATATGGACGGATATGTATATATGTACATATATAAATACATGGGTATATGTGTATATACATATATTGTGTCTTGTCTCCTTGTCTCCTCCCTCCTCCGGTGAACGAGGAGCTACTGACGCTCTGTCCTTGGGTTGTTTTCTCCTGGTTTTGTAAGCTAACCCTTCCTTTAGCCTCTGTGGGTCAGGGGTGAGAGGTGAGGAGGACCGGTCTGTTGGTACGACCTCCAGTAAACACTGTCACTTCCACCGCCGCCGCCGTGAATCACTCCGCCCCCACCCCC
>NW_027176539.1:1059090-1159090 GCF_023349555.1 Cebidichthys violaceus | reverse complement strand
GACCAAAAAATTACAAAGTATGATTTGTTTTGGGAAAACAAGGTCAGCAGCCAGAGAGAGAACATCAAATGGAAATTATGAATGTAGTTAGGTCGCTTCCCGGAGGACGTCCACGTTAACGCGATAAATAACAGAGCTCCAATTCTGTAGTTATATATGTATGTATCAGGGGTCCTGATACTGAGACGCTGTCCTATCCGGACCCGGACGTATAACTGATGGATAATTGAGAATTACCCATTTTGGCGGAACGCTTCTATTTTAACCTGCGCAGCTTTTCTAGCCTTTACGGCACTCGTTCAGCAGTCCAGGAAACGCACCGACCAATGACATGGACCGGTCTCTGCTGGAGGATCTGGGTCTGTCCACGGTAGACCGGTCTCTGCTGGAGTCTGAGCTGAAGGAGTTTCTGGTGAACCTGCATGATGTCATCTGGTTTCACCAGAATCTGACCCGGTGGCTCCGAATAACGAGCATCAAGAATAACTCTATAGAAACAGAGCATCTTCTCTCTGATGGTCTCTGTACTGATGGAGGTCTGATAGAGGACCAGGACTACACTGAGACTGGTTCAGGACCAGGTAAAAGTTCCTCACAGTAACTTTAAGTCATCAGAAACAGCACTGAGAAAGAAGCTTCCTCTCTTGAACCCGGCGGTTCATCATAAACCACTATGAACAGAGATGTTTATGCATGCGTGTTCATCTGCATGTGTTGATGCGTGAGGTCGAGAGCTTTGGGTCGGTCCAGTTCAACCTGCCCTTGACACCACAGATGAAGTCAGCATGTATTTCTGTCGTTGCGGCAGATTCTTCCTCCGTGTCACGGTCACGCTGGTCAGAGTGTTGTTAAAGTTCAGAGGCCACCCTGGTCATCTTCACCATCATCACCATCCTCATCATCCTCATCCCAGGGAGGTAGCTAGCTACAGTTCTCTGTGCCTCTGGGGCCCGGTGCGAAGGCAGGACTCTGGGTGTTAAGTGACACCGAATTGAATTAGCAAATAAAGTGGACAGGCTGTAGCGGGGTAATTTACCATGTCAGGGCAAATCAAATTATCCCTGAGGTGCAGATGGCAGTGTATCCATTACCACAGCTCCACTGGTAAACGCAGGCTGCTGTTATCTTTAGACTTGCAATTTCCTTTTTCTGTTCTCTGTGTGGGAGGGAGCATGTTAAGTAGTGATAATGGAATAATCAGCGGCCGATTAAACAAGACCACGACGGAGGTATTTAAGACGGAGGTGTTCTGAATTCTTTTGTGTCAACAGAAAGTATTTCATTGTTTGTAGTAACCGCAGGGATTCTGATGATTTAAAGTTACTGTGAGGAACCTTTAACTGGTCTTGAACCAGTCTCAGTGTAGTCCTGGTCCTCTGTCAGACCTCCATCAGTACAGAGACCATCAGAGAGAAGATGGTCTGTTTCTATAGAGTTATTCTTGATGCTCGTCATCAGAGCCACCGGGTCGGATTCTGGTAAAACCAGATGACGACATGCAGGTTCACCAGAAAGAGACCTGGTCCACCTTGGACAGACCCAGATCCTCCAACAGAGACTGGTCCACCGTGGACAGACCCAGATCCTCCAGCAGAGACCGGTCCACCGTGGACAGAACCAGATCCTCCAGCAGAGACCTGGTCCACCGTGGACAGACCCAGATCCTCCAGCAGAGACCGGCCCACCGTGGACAGACCCAGATCCTCCAGCAGAGACCTGGTCCACCGTGGACAGACCCAGATCCTCCAGCAGAGACCGGTCCACCGTGGACAGACCCAGATCCTCCAGCAGAGACCGGTCCACCATTGACAGACCAGATCCTCCAGCAGAGACCGGTCTACCATGGACAGACCCAGATCCTCCAGCAGCATCTCCTTCTCCTCTCTGGGAGCCAACACCAACACCACGCTGCTGGAGACCCAGGACGTATTGCTGGACCCCCTAAATCATCCCCAGCTTTATGGTCTGTTTGACTCTAAATGGAGCATAATGTACTAAATGAACATCATGCTGGATTGAAGAAGACTGTAAACTAGAGATTGAGACCATAAACTCATGTTTACAATGTTTACTGAGGGAATTTTCTCATAGACTTCTATACAATTAGACTTAGAATTAGCAATCCATCAAACAGTTGTTGAGATGTTTCAGTCTGGACCACAGTGGTGGACAGACAGACTGACATCTCCATCCTTAGAGCCGTGCCTCCAGCTTGCTTAAACATACTGTTATTACAGGTGTTTCAAATCGATATCAGTGAAGAAAGAGAAGCAGCGGAAGTGTTGGTCTAGGAAATTTCATTTTTTTTGTGCCCTCTGCAGGTTTTCTTCCTAGAATGATACATCGGCCTCTCGCCCATCCCCTTCCACAAATATTTAGCTTCCCCCGATACGTCTAATAAAACTGTTTATAATGTTTCCCCGGTGTTTCACCTCAAAAGGAAGGACGTGAAGTATTTCACAGCGCTGGAAAACGAGGAGGAAGCGAGGAGCAAAAGAGAGAGATTAAATGTCTGCGTTCACCTCGCGTAAATATTTGAGACGTCTGCAGATTCTGGGTAACCTTTTCTGTCTGTGAGGGAGATTAACTGTTTCCTGCGATACGTACTCTGCCTCACCTTTTCCAATAAATACCGACTCATCTGCCGTTGTTATCTCTGCACTTCTGCAAAAAAAAAAGCCCAAATCCAAGGCCGCAACTCAAAAAAACACCAGAAACTCTTTCGGACAGAAATGATCATTTTCTTGTCTGGTTTTTTTTTTTTAAATGCACATTAAAAAAAGATAGAGAGAGTCAGGATGTCTTCTTCGTTGTGAGTCAGACGTTTGAAGCCCCCGTAGAGAACACACAACAGCACTTGTAAGAATCGAAACGTCTACTCTGCTCATGCACAAGTGTCCGCCTCCTTCCCACCGGCGCCGCTCGGCTTACGTAAGTGGCACCACTGAATTAATATTTAAGGGTTTGTTTTTTTTTGGGGGGGGGATGGCGCTGGCGCTCCTTGTTTTTTTTTGATGCCTTGCTCTATTCTGCGACATTTCAATTGAGCTGTTTACATCAGCTGGATCGTTGGCCGGATAAAAGAAAAGAGCCGTGCGAGTCATTAGTGCAGGAAGCGTGCAGCAGTACGGTCCATGTGATGTGCATTAGGCGCTAACTGGGATGGCTGCTCATTAATATCAATGTTCCCTCAGATGTGTTTCCAATATCGGTTTTTCGATGAGGTTATTTATCATCAGCCTCGCGTGAGGATTAAACTCGACTCCGATCATCGAGGATCGAGGTAGAGTCGTGGACCTCTGGGGGTCTGGCGGTCGTGTGGCTGTAGCGGTTCAACACTCTCAGCAACATCACAGCCTCAGAATCAGCTTTCAGGCCACGGCTGGCTGAGCTCTCTCTCTCTCTCTCTCTCTCTCTCTCTCTCTCTCTCTCTCTCTCTCTCCGTCTCTGAAGACCGACACCAGCCGAGGGCGGAGAGAGAAGCTGCTGGGGCTCCGGCCTCGACGTGAACACTCCATCCTTTGATATCGCAGACATTCATCTCAGTTAACAGCTGGGTCTGACTGTGTCGGCAGATCTTTCTGTTTTCTTTGAGTTATACTATGTGTGCACCGGTGGATGAAGTTTGTGCCTCATGACCTTTACACACCGGGGGGGTGTGACGAATAAACAATGACGAATAAATAACACGAAAATGCCAAATATTATATCTAGGGCTTTTATTGTGAAAGGTAAGAACAGGTAGGAAGTTAAGAATCTGGTCTGCTCTGCCTTTGTCATGGTTGAAACCAGGCGGTGACCTCCGGTTCTAGCGATGGAAGCCAATGCTTTGTGTCTTCAACCTGCATTCTCTCTAGTGACCACCAGGGGGCGACTCCTCTGGTTGTATAGAAGTCTAGTCTAAAATGACTCTACTTCTCTCTTGATTCATTCCCTCAGTAAACATTGTAAACATGAGTTTATGGTCAAAAAAGTAAAAAACAACGTGCCGGCTCCATAATTCCAGAGAGTTTCCGTGAGCATAACTGGGATGAGATATCGAGACTCATTTTTCTACCTAAAGAAGAAGCCATTATATTTTTGTCACATTATAAAAAAAATCATATTCGACAGGCCTTTGAGAACTGCCTGAGCTAAATAATCCGTCACGGTGACAGCGAAAGTCCTAAATGAGGAAGTGTCAGAGTTTTGTCTCTTTTCATTTACATCACTTGGTTCTCGGAGTACTTTTTCACGTCAGTCCGCTCGTTGGACCCGGTTACTGTGAGCTACCTGACACGCTCAGGGAGGAAATGAGAACGTGTCGCCTTACGAACCTTATTATCTCCATCATGTCTTTTTTTTACTTATAGCGGGGGGGGGGGGGGGGGGGGGGTTTGCAGGCAGAACAGCAGTTAATTTCAAGCTTGGTTTATCGCCATGAATTTCATGCATTAAAAAAAAAAGAATAAGTTTATGTCCATAATTACATTATAATAGAAAGGAGCTGTAGACTGAAGGCCTGTGAAAGGAGTTTAACTGATGCTGGTTTTGAAGTCTTTAAGTTCCCTTTACTGCTTCTATAAAACATAAGCTTTTGTTCCTTCATCAAACACATACCATCGGGCCATATGGAAGTGTGGCAGAGACTTTTTGCATGCCACCCATAACTCACATGTGTTACATGTGAATGTGTCACATTCACATGTCATTACTTAGTCTCTCTTGTCATGTGCTGTACATCGTTATCACGGCGTCCCACCAGTCTGTCAGCTTTCGCCTGCACTGTGAGAAAGATGGCTGCCCGAGTCTTTCTTCAGCCCCCCGAGGGGGGTCCTTTACATTTTTTAACAGCAAGCCTTTTTATTCCTAAAAGCCTTGATGTCTCCATCGCAGAGTCAGAGTGAAATAGAGAGAGAGAGTCAGAGAAAGACAGTCAGAGTGAAATAGAGAGTCAGAGAGAGAGAGTCAGTGAAATACAGAGAGTCAGAGTGAAATAGAGAGAGTCAGAGAGAGAGAGAGAGAGAATACCAGAGCTGTGATTTCCCTCCAAGTCACGCTGTAATTGATCTGCATATTGAACCGTGTTGTTGCATGATTTCTTCTTTCTACATTATTCATATCGCTGCCGAGAGCGAGGATGTGTGCATCGGGGCGGGAGACGGAGTTCAATCAGTCCAGCGTCTTTCTCACGATCTCCATCGTGGGGAGCAACAGAACCTTCTCTCTGCTCAGCCGGCCCGGTCAAATGGCTCGTGAACGACACGACAGCTTGTAGGTAATTTAGCGTGCGACAACAACAACAACAACGCCGCTCCCGCTTCTGTTGTCTCTACTGACTGCAATGTAAACGCATACACTCGGAGTGACGTAGGGTTAAAAGTGATGGCGGCTGCACGAGTCAAACTAACACATCTTTCAATCAGGAGACAGGAGTTCGTGTCCCAGAGTGTCTTTGAGTTAGTTTGAAGTTTGTGACCCGCTGTCCGTACTTATGTCACGTTCTTTACGTTTTACTCATTTTATTTCTGTATCTTAATTACATTTATCATGTTTTCATTGTAAAGCACTTTGCTATACTAGTCACATTTTATACTTTAGAGTCTTTTCTCCAATAAGTGAAGTAATGTGTGAAACCTGTAATGCAACATCCAAGGTGTTCCGCCTCAACACTCGTGTGTGTGTGTGTGTGTGTGTGTGTGTGTGTGTGTGTGTGTGTGTGTGTGAGAGACCCCGGAATGAATGACCTGAGACATTCTGCATGTTGTGTAACATCTGTTCATAAATTATTAAACGGGAAGTGATTACACTGTGGACCTTATTACGCAATGCAGCACCATCACCGGTGCTATATTCAGACATCCAGAGCCGAAAAAAAAAGAAAGAAGAAGAAGAAGAAGAAGAGTAGTAATGAATATTTGACATGTGTTTAAGATGAGGACCTTTTACGCTCTGCTGTCTCAGCATTACCGCTCGGCTAAACTTGGAAAAAAAAAGTCCAAATTGCTAATCATTAAATGGATTCGCCTTTATACAGTGGCGGCGCTCCGGCCGTGCGAGAAGTGTAAGGTGAGCAGCTGAAGGTGTAAAAAAAGGAAAAAAAACTACACAATATCCAGTCGGCTCTAGAAGTTAATCGATTCTGACAGATTGTCAATTTCATTTATGAGAGCAACTTTAAGGTTAACAATTGCAATTAGGCGTGACGTGCGCTGGGTGAAGGCAGTCAGCGGGGTGAGACGGTGGATCTATAGCAGCATGTGTAATTAATGCCGCGGCACAAGCAAAATTTGCAAAGGGCTGCTTTAAAAAAAAAAAAGCCGGGATAAGTGCAACTGCAGATGTGAGCACATTTATATTGTGTGTGCAGTTTTTCTCTGTCACCACCACCCCCCACCCCTTTCCCTTCGCTGCCTTGCCCATTCTGTAAGTGTGTGTGTGTGTGTGTGTGTGTGTGTGTGTGTGTGTGCATTGCTGGTGCAGGAATACACACTTAAATAGGTGAATGCATGTGCTAATGAACTCGCGTCGGTGCATTTCCTTCTGAACACACGTCGCTGTGCAAACGCAGCGTGTGTCAGAGCTGACAGGCCGTCAGCGCCGCCGTGGCGAACTAACAGTGATGCTCAGGAGGAGAGACGCCCGGAGGGGGGAAAGGCTGCGAATAAACAGACGGATCTATGACGCACTTTGAAGCACACATCTGAGAGGAAGAAGGAGAAGGAGAAGGGGGGGGGGGGGGGGGCAACTGGAAGAAGGGACAACACTGAGTGGGAAGGAGGTGTTCCCAGCAGGATCCATGACCGACCAGACAGCGGGTCATCTTTCCAACGCAGAGGCAGCTCAAGTCTGAAGACTTTTAACTCGCTCTGAGAAGAGAGTCAAGGCGCACACCTTTTCTCTCGCGTCGAACGACGTTTAAGGCAGAAGGAACGAGACGATGGAATACCAGATCAAAGTGCCGCGCCTGCAGCAACGCCCAGAGGCACGAGGGCGACGGCGTTCCCTTCAGTGTTCCTGTCACGCTCGCACGAAAACACAACCCTCGCGTGAAGCCCATGGTCCTCGCGAGGCGCACGTGACGAGAGAGGCCGATAGTTCAAAGACAGCTTTTCAAGAATGTATTTACTGCAGTGTAGGATTAGGGTCATGTTATTGTGCCTGCATGATAAGAAGAGCGGAGATTACTGACATTCTTATCTAAAGCCCACCCCGCCAAGACGGGCAGGACTGGTCCACGACACAGAGCAGTGTGTGTGCACACACTCCTATCTCTGTGTGTGTGTGTGTGTGTGTGTGTGTGTGTGTGTGTCCTGAAAGTTTTAGGAAACAGGAAGTGAAAGTAAAGAAGCCGCGGAGCGATTTATTGACCCCCGCGTTAAGCTGAAAGAAAGATGTGGACCGGCTTCATTAGCACACATGTTTTGGAACTGTCCAAGAATTGTTAATTATTGGACAGAAATATTCCAAACTCCGTCCAAAGTTTGACAGAAACGACTTCAATCGGACCCGGTTGGAAGCAGTGATGATAGAGCTGTCAAACAAGCAATCTGGTGCGATGCGTTTCGTGATGTTAGCACAAAGACTGATTTTGTTAAATTGGAAACAGAAAAACCCATCAGCTCACTTACTAACTCTGCTGGAAGCCGTGATGAAACGCTTCAGGCCTTTACACACCGAATACATGTCACAGAAATGCAAAAACACCCGCCTGTGAATATTATCTGTCTAGGGCTTTTATTGTGAAAGGTAAGAACGGAAGGAGTGGGTCTGGTCTGATTGGAAGGCATAATAAAGTTTGTCGTCTTGGTTCGGGCTACGGAGCCTCCGAGTTGTTGCTTCATAATCCTCACTTATAATCCTTTGTGTGTGTGTGTGTGTGTGTGTGTGTGTGTGTGTGTGTGTGTGTGTGTTACAGTCCTCTTTGGGTCTATGGGTCGTAGTAATTAGGTGGCTGCTGGCTGAACCACCCTGAACAGTATAACGAGCAAATGGGCCGGCGGAGAGTCGCCGAGGTTCTTGAAGCGTTTTTTTTTTTCCCGGGACGAGACGCTCTGAATGCAGGTCTCCCATTATCGGGACAGCACGACCCCATATTAACGACGATCGCTTCAATGTATTCACCCGCACATTCTGAATGATTAAGCCGGCGAGCATTCGCAGTCACATCCTCGATGCCATTTAAAAAAAAAAAAAAAAACAACGTGAAAATAAGCAGGCGACGGCCGGATGGTTCGGTAAACACCGCTGTGTTCAGAGAGCGTCAGTCAGCATTACAAGTTGGAGAAAGTAGGAGCGTGTGCGTGACTGGATCTGAGTTCACACAAGTGTGCATGCGTTCCTCGGAGAGGCCATCTGTGTGTGTGTGTGTGTGTGTGTGTGTGTGTGTTAATGCGTTTCTGTGTGTCTGGACCAGACTGGTGGTAAGTATTGAGGGTCATGGAGCGTGACAGAGTGGACAGCCAGCGGGACCGTGTCAGTGGTCAGGCAGGGTGAACTCTGGGTTATCTGACAGGGATTTCGGCTGGCACTCAGGACACAGCTGCTCTCGGGCGGCTACGAGCCGGCAGGCTGCGGCACAACCACGAAGTCCGTGTGCAGCCGTACGACCGCCATCTTTAACGTGGTCGAACTCCGATTACAGACTGGCGACACACACACACACACACACACACACACACACCCAACGGCTGATTTCCCCCCGACGAAAGTTCAAACTCGTCGACTATAGTGTCAGAAAACACTCAAAGCTGAGCACAATTATATCTGTAAGGTTAAACATTGTGTTTAAGAGCCGTTTGATTCATCGCACGCTAGGTCGCTAGCTTCAACCTGCGACATGCACAACGGTTCACTCACTAGCTAGCATGCTATTTTTTGATCAGTGTGGCCTGTACAACAGAATTTGCACGATATGGGGAGTGATTTGTACGCCGACAAAATATTCGGTTGATATCAGACCTGAAAATAGTCGAGGGAAGCCATAAAGCACACAAATAAACACGTTAGATTAACTCACAAAGAAGCTGAAGTGCACAAGCGACACGTTTGCGGTGTTACAGGAGGTTATGTGACTGACTATTTCTTGGCCAGGAGCTGTAACTTCCTGTGACGTGTTTGTGAGCTTCAGAGGTGCTGGGAGGTGGATTTGGTCACCTTTGCACAGAGCCAGGCTAGCGGTTTCCACTTGTTTCCAGTCTTTGCGCTTTGCTAAGCTAACCGGCTTCTGCAAATCGTCTCCCATAGCTCCCAGTAAGAAAGTGCATAAGCTCCACTAGTGTCAACCCATTCCTGTAATACCCATGAACGTGTTCACCTCATCTTTAAACCTCCTCTTTACGAAGGGATTGCTTGCGAGTTGCACTCTGAAAAATTGCCATTGCGTCATATTGCATCAGCTCTTACCTTTTAGAAAAACGTGGGATAGTTAAAGATTACCAGCGAGCCTCTGTGAGGATGATGAACGCAACAAAACACCGCCGATGTCCAGAGTTCCCGTCATCGCTCTGCTCTGCGACGAGGCCGCCGGGAATACAGGACTCCAACCTGCAGAATGTTAACTTCAGTCCCTCTTTATCATTATCGGCCCATCATGGCTCGGTGGAGCCTCCCAGCATGCCTGTAGTCCGTCGAACGGATTACGATGAAAGCGACGTGGTTGATGGGAATCATCAGAGGATGAGTCAGTGTCACTGTGGCAGTAAGAAGTGATCAGACAGCCTTTAAGATGCAAGATAAGATGCATCTTTAATGGTCCGACTGGGGGAGAAAATAGATATTTAAACAGCAGACTGAATTATAATATAGAAGAAAAGTGTAGAACTTTTTTGTAGAAAGGGCTGGTGCAGTAAAATGCATATTATGCAATAAAATGAAATTAATATAGTCATTATTAGGGGTGCAACAGATCATAAAACTCACAGTTTGGATCGTATCACAGATTTGATTCATGGATCAGATCAGAACAAAAGAAAAGAAAAGTACAAACCATTAAAAAAAATTTCCTTTTACTTTGTTACAGTCATCTATTGATATACACACAGTTCAAATGATTAGGAAATAAAAGATGGTATTTCTATTTATAAAATTAGTAGTTTTGATATGTTTTGAGCTGCTTAGAGGTAGTGTGAACATAACTCATCTCTATTATCTATTTTATATTAATGTGACATCTCCTTCAAACAACTATATTTATTTAAGTTTATCACCAAAACTACATTTTACAGATTACATGTGAACTCATTTTCACCGAGCAGAGCCTGAACTACGTTAGCTATTAGCTAGTTAGCTACGGTGCGGCTAACGTTACTGGCTCTCGTCATGTCGATTTTAAACGTAACGTTATTAGAGATCAGCGAATAGAAAGCATAAATGAATATCTCCTGATCGCATACTGTTTTTTACTGAAACTTTATTTCACACTGTGACGGTTAAACTGTGTATTTAATCCGCGGCTCAGGAGGATCCGTTGGGATCAAGAGTCGATACGCACACTCGTCATTCCATCACTCTCATTACTGGAAATAGACAAAGTGAGCTAAGAATAGCCCGCTTATTGTAAACAAACACACGTGTGTTTCCACACATGACTGTGCATTATATTTAGCTCCGTGTGTAAAGCTCAGCATTATTATAAACTGGATTTAATCATCTAAACACAGAGAGATCAAAACAGGTTATTATACAGAAGAGGCTGAGCTGCACTATGGCTGCTGCTGCTCCAGCCTTCATTTATTTCACTTCTCTCTCTCTCTCTGTATGGTTCAGCTCACTCCTCTTCTCTTAGATGAGACCAGGGCTTTGTTCAAAACCACCTCCTGCATACTACTGAAGGCAGTGTATAGTACGTACTGCAAACTGTGTTCAGCAGTAGTGTGCAGTATAGGAAACTAATGCAGCATGCTGGGCCAGGCTTTAGCGGCAGGGGCTAGCTTGCGTTTGCATTTTGGCCAATCGGTACTGCTAGTATGCGCTTTTGAATACGGGTTAGGATACAACTGTATATGCAATGTTTTATTATTGTATAGCATTGAAGCCTCTTCATCCTGTCTCTGTTATTTGGTTTTATGATGTACGATTACGACTGATGGTTATTGTGTTTCCTCATCAAATGAATGTTCCCCAAAGTGGTCTGTATTTTTTTTTTTTTAGTGTGCTTTATTTATGTTCCCTTTGCCAGTCACATAGCAAAAAGATCAGACTGGAGCCCCTTTACAAGGTTTTGCTCCAGCGCTGGGATTTTATGAGTCTCAAGAGAGCCTCGATAAGCCTCAAAGTGTGTGTTAGCGGGGGTGTGTGTGTGTGTGTGTGTGGTTGAGCCTAGACCCCTCAAAAAGCAGACTCGCAAATGCTGAATCTATAAAATAACTTGTCGGTACGCAGAAATCTGAACGGACATCGGCAACAGGCAGTCAGAGACAGGCAACAGGTAACCGTGACGTAACAGCGGCTCGAACCCAGCAGCGGGGGCGACGTAAACAATCTGGCGAAGCGCGACGCTAACGGCCCGCTGTGTATCCCGGGGCGCTAACGAGCAAAACGAGCAGCAGCTGTGCAGGCAGGTGGCTGATCCCAGGAGCGGTCAGGTGATTTAAAGGAGGCAGGGAGCTTCTGCAGAACGCCCACTGGGCAGGTACGGCATGACCGAGTCCGACGAAAACAACACCGAAACAACACAGAAAACGGGGCTTTAGAGATGGAAAACATCACAACGGGGCTGTCGGAGGAAGACGAAATGCAGCCGTTGGCATCCCATAATCCACTGTGTGCACAGCCTTACTTTTTATACATGGTCATTAATTTTGGCAGTAGTCACTGGGGAAACATTTAAAACCAACTTTAACTTGAAAGTGCATGATATTTTAAACGCAGTCTTATTTCCCCGCGCTAAGGGACCATTGTATAAGCACCATTATACACTTGTGAACATTAGTGCTCCCGTGGAAGGACACTGGTCCCGCCTCACCTTCACACTGACTCGTCCACCTCCAAAAAGCTGGTTTAATGGAGAGTGGAAGCTGCCGACAGGCCCCTCCCCGGAGCGCCGTCTAGCGCTGTCAGCAGCCGCTCAGCAGGAAACGCCCAGGCTTCAGGCCCATCAATGGGGCCCTTTCAACAGGCACACACTGGCCTTGTCCGGGGCCTGATGAACAGAACGGGACTCGCTCGTACAGTGTACAATCTGAACATTGCAAACCACCACATGCAGTTATTGAGTCTCTGATATGCCCCATGTTTGTTTACACACGTTGTTTAATAAGCTAGCTACGGCGCAGACGCTAGGACAAAATGTTAGCATTGTACGTATCTAGTTTATCGACTGTTAGTGAAAGTTACGTGGTAAATTAAGGAGTATAGCAGCAGCAAAGTCCTTTTAAGGCGGGTGGGCGCCGAGGAAGACGGGTCAAACAAACACAGGACTTTCAACCAGGTGGCCGCTGTTCGTGTCTCGCGTGAAACCGAAAGTCAACGTCGACTTTAAGCTTGTTACGTAAGAGGGCGGTTGTTGTTTATTCAAGCTGGTTTTATAGTTATGTTAAGTTGTGAGGTTATAATTTACTAAACCTAACCAGTCGTTTTCACGTTAACGTTAACCACGTGACATTGTGGGTTGTGTGATACGAGGCCGATATGAAACGTATTCCTGAAAAGTTCTTTTGGTTCCAAAAACGTCGGCATTCAACGCATTAAAGGAACAATGCAAAAGAAAAGAATTATCCCGCCTGGGTTTCTTGCAAGAACCCAGATATGCTTCTTAATAATTTAATAAACGGTATGAAGACATGTCGTCGGTGTGTGAATCAGCTGTTCTATCAGATCCTAGTGATGTCGGTGTATGAGTGAGAAAATGGCGCAATTTAAACGTATATAAACGTCTATTTACCGTCCGGATCCAAACCTGTAAGATGAGACTTTGATGTGTCTGAAAAACAGAAACCGTCTCCAGACACGTGAACACATAATCTGATTTGCAAGTCATCTTTGCTCACACCTGTACGCCGAATCATCTGGGTCATCATAATGAAGCTGAAGCGCTGACTTAGAATGAGGCGAGGGACGCAGAGAGAGAGAGAGAGAGCGAGAGAGAGTCTTAATTGAGGTAAACAGATTGAGAAAATAACGGCAGGAATGGAAAAACACATCTGATCATCATGAAGATTAATTCAGCATAGATCCAGTTTTGACTTTATTTATGAGGAGGAATTAGCACATTTTTAACAAGAGGGCTTTTAAAGCGAGTATCGACGGAAAAGGAAAGTCTGCGTACGTCTCGAGTGTGTTTACGGGACGGAGACGAGAGACAGACCGAGATAGGGGGGGAGACAGAAAAGGGAGGTGGGGGGGGGGGGGGACATCCGCAGACAGCTGCTTTTCGTCGTTCTGCTTCATGCTCGGTCCGTCTTCCTGTTAGTGACGACCCGCGAGGCTTTCATCAGGATTTCTCACACATCTCAGGGTTTTTGGAAAAGCACTTTCTCCTGTGTGTGTGTGTGTGTGTGTGTGTGTGTGTGTGTGTGTGTGTGTGTGTGTGTGTGTGTGTTTGCTGCTGCCTTTAATTGAACCAGATTCAAGGATATTAATCAATGTCCTGCATTTTACTACTGTGTTTTATTTCTTACACTGTTTTTAATGTTTCAATGGATGTTCTTAATTGTTGTTAAATCTCCTTTTCTTTTGCTTTATGTTTTGATGTTTTTAATGGTTTTATGTGAAGCACTTTGAATTGCCTTGTTGTTGAAATGTGCTGTACAAATAAACTTGCCGTGTGTGTGTGGGTGTGTGGGTGTGTGTGTGGGTGGGTAGCTACTGTCCTGGAGCAATGTCCTTTTAGTACACAAATACCTGTATAGTTGTGTGTGTGTGTGTGTGGGTGTGTGTGTGTGTGTGTGTGTGTGTGTGTGTGCCCGCACTTTCATTAGTCACCTATCAGTCATTCAGAACGCTGTTATGATTGACAGCCAAACGCAGCAGAGAGCTGCATTAGTGGAAAAACCCACATACAGGTGTAGTGTGAGTGTTTAGCACACCGTGTCCAAATCCGTGACGTTGGTGAGCTTAATGATCAGAAGCAGGACTTTCAGCTGCTCTGGTGATCACTGATGAGTCATCGTCTCGCAGAACCTCGTCTCATCGCTGATCTGCAGCATCAAGAGTGTCAAAGCTCCTCACATGAATTCTGTTCGATCAAAAGAGCTGGGCGTGCCGGACTGTGCGCTGAATCTTAAGTCAAAGTTGTAGCCTCGGCTGGAACAAGGTGTTCTCGCCTTCCTCCCCCCTCTCTCTCTCTCTCTCTCCCCTCCCCCCACATCTCTCTCTCTCTCTCTCCTTTACCGCTCTGATAAGAAGACAAAAGATAAACAACCCCTCCAGCATCTGCCATCGATCGCTCCGGGGGTAAAAGCTTAATGGCTTGGCTCAAAGTAATAACACTCCTGGAGTTCTCTCAACTGATGGGAATGATAGATCCTCTCTGTTCCCTCAGCTGCACCTCCAGTTCTGCAACCAGGGCGAAAGCAGGAGCAGGACGAAGAGATATGTATGTATATATATATATATATATATATATATATATGTATATGTATGTATCTCAAAGAAGTACTGAGCGAAAGAAGACATCTCGTCTCCACAGCGAGGCGGTCGACGTCCCTGCAGCCAGTGTTCTTATGTCTTTTCTTTTTTTCTTACCATTGTTTCTTTGTCACCGATTTCCCACTTTTTGTTTTTTTCTCACAACTTCCCTGCTCCCGATTGGCCGCAGCTCGGCACGTACTGTAGTGAACAGATATTATTTCTCTCTTCCGAAAAATGTCCCCAAATACTATCAAAAACCCAATTTATGGCAAAAGAGGAAATTGAGGCAACACAGAGGGCCTGATTATTTGAATTAGGACTTCATGGTAATACAATAGAGACGTGTGAACTCATTACGGCAGATGAGCGTTTAATTCAGAAAAACAATTCACTAAAAATGACTTGTGGTGCTGCGATTGTATTGCACAGTTTATCTGTTTCAAAGGGTTTTGTCCAGCGTCAGGCTGTGTTGGAAAGAGACTATAGAGAGCTGAAAACCTGACGTCACCTCTGAGACTAACATCTCCAACAGCTTCTGAAAGTCAAAGCGGACTCTGACTGAGCGTTTCTTTCATAATAGAAAGTTTAAAATTTATTTTTTGTGATTGTACGTTTCCGTACACGCAGAATGTCAACGTTTCTGAACCCAAAAAAGTTGTATAAATATGTTTTATATCGGCCACAATCACGTGTACAGAAACCTACAATGTCACATGGTTAACGTCGGTTAACGTTGGTTAGGTTTAGGCATTTTTGTGTTAAATTAAAAACACAACTACGCAACTACAGTCGATGAACAACAGCCGCCCTTAGCGGACTTTCTTCCGTAAAGTTACGTGACGTGGTAACGTTTTCTTTTGGTTTCACGCAGAACATGACCCGTGGTCTCCCGGGTGAAAGTCCCGTGTTTGTTTGACCCGTCCGCCAACATTCCTTTTGTGGACTTTGTCTCTTGTAATACTCGTTATCACAGCACGTAACTTTCAACTACAGTCGCTTGACGTACTGCGTTATTTGCATGTACAAACGTCCGCGTTCAACGAATCTGTGGTTTGCGTAGATGTGCAAAAAATACCAAAAAACAGACGCTGACCGTGTTCCGTCCTTTCCTTCTAGTTCCTTTCCTTTTCCCTCTCGCAATACAGAAATGTACGTTTCTCAGGAAATGCAAAGACTCCTCGCTTTCGCAGGCTCTCTAAGTCGTGCTGAGGAGGAAGAGGAGGAAGAGGAGGCTCTTGTGCTGTCTTTTAGAGTGCTTTCCTTCCACATTGGCCCTGACACTTTCTACAGCGCTCACTCTCCCAGGAGACGGTGCGACTGCCGCCGCTCCTCTCCTCCAGAGTATTTAAAACATTTACTGGCGTCCCAGCTCACCGCCACCGTGTCACACTCCATCACGCTCACATCACGAGTCCCGGCTGCTGGTCCAGAGGCGGAGGCGGACCGAGGAGGGACCGTCGAAGCTTCCGAGTGACACATTATTCCGTGGTGCGCTCTCTCTAACAGGGACTTTAAGACAAGTCAATTAGGGGACTAATTATCCATTCAGTCATTACTGTGACTTATTAGATCGAATGGTGTCAGAGATTGAAACGGTGTCATCCTCAAACTAAAAATAACAATCTGCGCGGATGTCTTCAGTGATCCTCCGTCACCACGGCGACCCTCATACTGGAATTAATCTGCTCAGAGAGTTTACGAGACTTTCTTTACTTCACGGGAAACTAGTTTTGTGTTGATGAGGTGACGGTGAACAGACACAGCCCCCCCCCCACCCCCCCCGCTACTGTGGGAACAGGCGTGACCCCCCCCCCCCCCGGCCCCTGACCTCACCGCTGAAGCCCTCACCGGTTGGCTCCGTGGCTCCGCCTGATCACAAACACTCACCTCGGGCACGATGGACCGTGATGGATGGCGACCCCCGCGACCCCGAGAGGTCGGCCGAGTCGGCCCCCGTGCGGAGACGACCGGCCGACCTCTCGTAGGTGTGTGTTTATAGCGGACGCGTCTCGGTGTGGTTCATGCAGGGTATTCTGTTATGTTTAAGACAAAACTAAACTTTGACGGTTTGAAAGCTCGGATCTGCAACGGATCACAAAAGTCACAGTTCGGATCGTGTCACGGATTTGAGTGACGGAATCGGAAATAGAACTTTTAGAGATCCCCCGATCACGTAGCCGTTACCAATTACCGAAAAGTAACTTCAATTGCTTTGAACTCAAATGTAAAATGTTATCCTTTTACTTTGTTATCTGGTTATTTTCTTCATAAAACCACAAAATTCAAATGATAAGGAATCAAAAGATTGTAATTTTATTGATTAAAAGACATATTGTCATTAGTGTTAGGGCATTAAAAAGGTCATAATTCATCTCTAATATCCATTTAATATTGCTATATTGCTATTGTTGTTCACAGTGTAACATTATCAGGGATCAACAACCAGAAGGCATTCATGCCGATCTCCTGATCGCATATTTTTACTGAATATCGGCCGATAACAATCGTCAGTAAAACTTGATCTCACACTATGACGGTTAAACTAGTAATACTTTAATTGAAATGTTCAGGTAGAGAGCTGGTTAACGTTTGTTGTTGTAACGCACCGAGGTTCCGTGTAGTGACGTTACGTTACGTTACGTTACGGTGCGTTCAAGCTCCATTCAGTAAAAATAGCATTGAGCGACGGTCAAATTATAACCGCGATGTGTTCAAACTTGAATGAATCCAGTTGTTTTAACGGCAACATGAATACATGGTTGTGAAACTGATACTTCCTCTCACAGTAGTCTTGATGTCTCCTGTCGTGACATTAGTGGGTATCGGTGAGGCTGTAGAGGCTGGCGCGGCGTAGATGTTTAAATTCTGACAGAGCTCGTTAATATTCAGACGTGAACAAACGTGCGTCTCTGCGTGAGCTGGATCTCCGGCTGACGGCCTCGAGTTCCTCCCGCCGAGCCGCACTGCGGTAGCTCCAGTCCTCCCCCGTGTGTGCTCGGCTCGATAACGACGATGATGACGATAATGATATTTCCCTTCGTAATCTTCAAAGACAGATCCCCCCGAGACACCCTTCATCCCCGTAGCTGCACACATGCACACATGCATCAGAAGGAGGCGTCTTAAAGACACGTTGGTGCCGAGTAAATGACGAGGAGGAGTTCAAAGAGAGGCTGGATCCTGCGTAACAACCTGGGACGACTCCGTCGTTCAGAGCGCTTTGTGAATTACATTCTGTCCGATTCGGAGCCAGTGGGACTTCTACAGCTGCAGCCAGGTGGAGAAATAAGCTAAAGAGTCGTCAAAGTGTGACGCAGCGGTTCATTAATGTCACCGGCCACGCCCACGCCGGTACCTGCAGCTGTCACGGCGCCGCTTGATCGCAGCTTCCCGGAGTCCGACTTTCATCGCGACGTCTGTCTCTGTGATCGCTGATGTTTCCAGAGGTTAAAATTAGACAGCAGCTCAAAGGAAGAAATCAAAAGACCTATAAATGGAAGCGGCTCTTTCGTTCTTCAGAGGAGTCTGTTTTGCGTGCTTCTACCGGACCCTTTAAAGACTAACTCTCGTTGATGACTTCCTGTCTCGCAGGAACTCATGACGATATTCACCGACAGCCATCTTAGCTGCAGTTTAAATATTAAACACTGCTCTCCAAAACTCACCTCGAGCAGCTACTTCTGGAACGAGGGCCGTGCGTTGGGTTTCACAGCCGTATTGTGGACGAAAGGACGCAGGAAGCGCATCGTCTTTCCTGCAGCTCCTTCACAATAAAAGTAGTAAGCAGCAGCAGGAAACTCTCAGTTAGCATTTGCAATAACTTCATACAGCCTAGATCTTAAAGAGTGAGGCTGACGTCAATCACATAACAATGTGCTGGACTTTACATGCATCGTTTCCTGTGAGAGGTGATTACTAAATATATAATGCATACCATAAGTAGTGTCAAAAATGAGTTTTGGTTTGTTAAGTTTTTAGTTCTTTTATTCAAAGGCAAAGGATAGGACAAGATGTCCAGATGTTGAAAAAAAACCAAAAACATGTGGTGGAGGCAAAGATTTCCAAAACTCCTTCCTTCAATAACAAAGTGTTGACGGGACAAAAACCCAAAACCTTTGAATCACAAAGAGCTGATGATTCATGAGTGGAAACAAGACATCAGGGTCCACTGCCAGGTTTAATGTTTATATTTTTGTTTTTCTCTCTGATACAAATTCAAAAAATGATCAATGGAACACGAGACTTTCTGAGTGAGTACCTGCAGGTAAATAAATACAGACTCTCAGCCGTTCACACACACACACACACACACACACGTATGTGACCAGGAGAATAACACGCAGTTCAAGGGTCTGACTGGGGGGGTCAGAGGTCACATATTGAGTCCGTCCTCACGGCGACGTTTGTCTCCGACACCTTTGAAGAGAGCTCGTACATCATGGTGGGGAGTCCTGCGTGTCAAACCGAGACCTTGTGTAACAAGGACCATCCTTCCTGTTTGGGTCTGTGTGTGTGTGTGTGTGTGTGTGTGTGTGTGTCTGTGTGTGTGTGTGTGTGTGTGTGTGTGTGTGTGTGTCTGTATTTGTGTGTGTGTGTCTGTGTGTGTGTGAGAGAGAGAGTGTGTGTGTGTGTGTGTGTGTGTGTGAGAGAGAGTGTGTGTCTGTGTGTGTGTGAGAGAGAGTGTGTGTCTGTGTGTGTGTGTCTGTGTGTGTGTGTGAGAGAGAGAGTGTGTGTGTGTGTGTGTGTGTGTGTGAGAGAGAGTGTGTGTCTGTGTGTGTGTGAGAGAGAGTGTGTGTCTGTGTGTGTGTGTCTGTGTGTGTGTGTGAGAGAGAGAGTGTGTGTGTGTGTCTGTGTCTGTCAGCACTGATGAATTTACAGATTTTGTTCTATTTTTCTTCCATAGCAAGTCTTCTTTCAGTCAAAAAGCATTAAATAATGTCTCATTTGCATATTTAAACATCACATTTCAGAAAACGTGTAACACAACAAATAATCATCTTGATGTGAGTGATGAACTGGGGAAGTTTCATGGCGATGCGATATCTAGGCGATATCCTTATTCATTCATCTCCCCTCAGTATCTCATACGTCTGTTTGTTTCACTGACGTCTCTCCAAACATCAGACTTCACCGGTTCCTTCCTTCCCTCCGGCGTGAACGTTCAGAGGAGCCTTAGAGGAACGTTTGTTTGAAACAACACCGCTCAACTGTCAGATTATTGATCTCTGCTGTTGGCCTCTGGTGGTAAATATAAAAGCTTCTTATCCCTCTGAGAACGTCAGCCCACTTTCATCTTCCTCATCTCTCTCTCTGAGCGTCTCTGCGATACGACTTCACGGCGGCGACAGCGGCCCGTCTCCGGCTGCCTGATCCACGGTCGGCCCCGCGTTCTCAGATTCAGACGTCGCCCTCCGCTCGTCCACCGTGGACACTTCATCCGTCTCGCCCTACCTCTGTCCGTCTCTACTCTGCCCCTCCCTCTTGGTGACTTTGTGGATTTTTATTTTTTTGCGTGCCCGTTACGTAATGGCACTCTGGGGGACGAGGGCACTTCAATCAATACTTCAAACGCCCCGGCCCCCGGAGGACTCGCTTCCAAATGCCACGTGACAAGAGGGTGACATTTGAAGAAATACCTACTAAATACCTCCTGATACCAGCGGTGCTCAGACTGAAGAGGGTGTGGCCTCGACAGGGAGGAAGAAAGAGAGCGAGAGCGCTGATGAGACCACTGGAGAGAGGAGGACATGTTCGGGAAAAGTAAGAAGAAAAACACACACTCGCTCGGAGCCCAGGAGTGATTCATATTCCTCGCTGAGATAAAAGCCAGAAGGATAAATAGAATTATTCATACAGGGGCATCAGAGCGGCATAGCACAAACTTTACTTTTAAAAAAAGACAGTAAGATGCAGCTTTGTGTGCGTTCAGCCCTTTGGACCCAGTTTCCCCGTGAGGAGTTGGAGGAGGAGGGATGTCTTGCATGTTTTATGCAGTTGTCAGATCGGGCAAAATGAAAAATAAGTGTGATCTTTACGAGGGCCCAATATACAGCATGAGCGCTTTCTAGTCGCCGTTCCCTGATTATGCAAAATCAGCAAACATGAGAGCTAACGTTAGCCTCCGGTTCTGTCGATTGAAGCTAATGCTTCACGTGTTAAAGCTGCATTCTCTCTAGTGTCCACCAGGGGGCGACTCCTCTGGTTGTATAGAAGTCTAGTCTAAAATGACTCTACTTCTCTCTTGATTTATTCCCTCAGTAAACATTGTAAACATGAGTTTATGGTCTCAATCTCTAGTTTACAGTCTTCTTCAATACAGCATGATGTTCATTTAGTACATTATGCTCCATTTAGAGTCAAACAGACGATAAAGCAGGGGATGCTTTAGGGTCCAAATATGGTCACTTCCTGTTCATTGATTGTGGAAAAAACAACAATCACGGAACTCGAGGCTTCAAAACGGCGTTCCACAAACCGATGTGTGATGTCACCTTTACTACAGTCTATGACTAAATAACCGAGCTAACAGCGTAACAACATTGGGAACAACTAAAGACACGTAGGCCTTTTATATTGTAATATTTTTCCATACGGAGAAATCAAAAAATGTCCGGCGAGTATTTTGAATAAATCCAGTTGTTTGGTTGGAGGTGTTTTCACAGCAATATACAATTTAGAGAGGGAATTGTGACTTGTTTAACTTGTGTGGTGGCAATTTCTGTTGATTTTAGCACAAAGTCTTAAACTTTTGTCTTTCTGTAAGTTTAATTCAAGCAGCAGTCGGAGTCACAGCGGTCAAATGAATGGGAGAAGCCAGCGTGTTAAACCCTGGACACTGTTGAGTGAGAGAGAGAGAGAGAGAGAGAGAGAGAGAGAGAGAGAAAGAGAGAGAGAGAGAGAGAGGATGAGCTACACATTATCTTGAACCGTCTTATTTTAGGGGGGTTTAGGGGGTCGTCAGAGGTAGAGCGGGTCGTCCCTCCAATCAGAAGATCGGCGGTTCAATCCTACTGGCTCCTCCGTGTCGCCGTGTGTCCTTGTTGTGTGACACTTAATCCCGTAAGCTGTGTGAATGTTGCGTGAATTGTTAGTTAGTCCTGATAAGCAGGCGGCCTCCTTTGCATGTTAGCCCCCCCGCCATCACTGCATGAACGAGTGTGACTGACATGTAGTTTAAAAAGAAAGGCTGTAGAAGTAAAAGCACAGAAAATAATCTCTCCCTTTATGATATTAAAAAGACAAATAAAACTGACGTGACAGTATTCAGCTGAGTGATAGGTCACACGGTCTGGGAGAATACATAAGATACAGAAATTTCCATTACACTCACTAACACTAGCACTAACACTAAAACTAGCACTAACACTAACACTAGGACTAGCACTAACAGTAGCACTAACACTAGCACTAACAGTAGCACTAACACTAGGACTAGCACTAGCACTAGGACTAGCACTAGCACTAACAGTAGCACTAACACTAGGACTAGCACTAACAGTAGCACTAACACTAGGACTAGCACTAACAGTAGCACTAACACTAGCACTAACAGTAGCACTAACACTAGGACTAGCACTAGCACTAGCACTAGGACTAGCACTAGCACTAACAGTAGCACTAACACTAGGACTAGCACTAACAGTAGCACTAACACTAGGACTAGCACTAACACTAGCACTAGGACTAGCACTAGCACTAACACTAACAGTAGCACTAACACTAGCACTAGCGCTAACACTAACACTAGCACTAGCACTAACACTAAAACTAACACTAGCACTAACACTAAAACTAGCACTAACACTAACACTAGGACTAGCACTAACAGCAGCACTAACACTAGGACTAGCACAAGGACTAGCACTAGCACTAACAGTAGCACTAACACTAGGACTAGCACTAACACTAACAGTAGCACTAACACTAACACTAGCGCTAGCACTAACACTAACACTAGCACTAATACTAGCACTAACACTAGCACCAACACTAGCACTAACACTAGGACTAACACTAGCACTAACACTAGCACTAACACTGGCTCTAAGAAGCTTATAACACATCTTCAAAACTACTAATACTCCTAAAAACATGTTTAATCAAAGCAAATATATAGATACAAATACAATCATTTCTAAGTCATTTTAATTGTGTGTTTGTATGCAAATAACCCCTATACATGTGTATGTATCTATATATATATATATATATATATAGATATGTATATATGTGTATATATGACAATAACAAATTAAAAGGAAATAATTTATTTTTTTGTTTAAATATCTGTAGATTTACCTTTTATTAATAATAATAATAAATTGTATTTGTATAGCGCTTTAAAAGGTACTCAAAGACACTTAAGTAATAAAATAATAACATGATATAAAATAATAAGCCTACATTTTCAACTATTAGGCTTGAAAACATCTCATGTGCAAGTAGCTGAGCTGTAGCCCTGTACAGTATATATATATATATATATATATATATATATATATATATATATATATATATATATATATATGATGATAATTGCCTCGGTAACCAAGAACCACTGGTGTCCTGTTGATGCGTAATGGTTCCTCCGGCCCCGAGCGAGTATCATCCCAGCGTCGAGCCTCTTCAGTTGGGATCCTACAGCCTGGAGGAAGGTGAAGACTCTGGGCTCCATTAATCTCCCACCGCTGCCCAGCTTTCAGGTCCGAAGGCGCCACAGAGACCGGACCGTAATCGTGCGCTCCCTTCGTATATAAGTCTATATTTATTTGCCGGCGCTGTGTCCTCCACTCAGGGTTAATCAGGTGAATCACTGCGAGAGGACGTGAAGAGATGGGGGGGGGGGGGGGGGATACATCCATCCATGAAGTTATTACAGTAATACGCTTAAGTGTTATTTATGACTGTGAAGCAGAGAGAGGCCTTTTGTGCTTCAGCTTAAATGTCATGATAATTATATGATAATGAATCGCTGGTGCAGCCGAGCAGAGGAAGTGGGAGGGGCCCACACGTGTCATCCGCCCGCGCAGCACCACGCCATGTGAGTGTGATGTGAGGAAGATGTGTGAAAATCAATGCGGGAGGAGAAAATGTGAAGATGACTTTATGCACAAGTCTCTCTCTGCTCCTTTCAGGTCCAGACCTGGATCACTGTTCTAGACCGGAACAGTAGTGTACTTAACCGTTATGCCTCAGGGCCCCTTTATGGGTTAAACTATGGCGCTGCAGAGAAACCAAAATCTATTAAAGTATATTTTCTATAGGCGGGCTTCCTTTTTGACTCCTTCCTTGTAATTTAGCAGCGTAGAGACATTTTGATTTGATTTGATCGCCGGTTCTGAAAAGTGAAGCCAATGACAAAGTGCTTAAAAGCTGCATTCTCTCTAATGTCCATCAGGGGGCGACTCCTCTGGTTGTATAGAAGTCTAATCTAAAATGACTCTACTTCTCTCTTGATTTATTCCCTCAGTAAACATTGTAAACATGAGTTTATGGTCTCAATCTCTAGTTTCAAGTCTTCTTCAATACAGCATGATGTTCATTTTAGTAAATTATGGTCGGATATTCTGTAAAGTGCCACCCTCTCGTGTAACTTCTGGTTGCAAATTATCAAAGATGGCGTCTGCAAAAAACCAAAGATGGCGACGGGCATGGCCCGGTTCACAATTATTTCGGGACAGTTGTGGGAGGATGAAAAAAAAAAAAGGTTAGTTGAGAGCTTTGGTTTCTACTGTGATTCATGAATTACTCACACTGACATATTCAAAGAAACAGAACCTTTAAGCATTAAATTGCAGGAGCTTTTTTGAGCAAAAAATAACGGTAACAACAGCAGGGCTGCCATTTCCAGAGCTGTTAATGGAATCTTTTTCATACCTCTGCGAACACAGACAATGTGGTCAATTAGTGAGTCACGGCAGACGGAGAGTTTCAGGTTCTTAGTCACCGCTGTGAAAAGCTCAGGTGGGGGAAAAGTGAAGGAGCAAAAGTTCTGTTTTGAACATGTACAGATACACAAGTCTTGGAAAAGTAATGTATTGCATGGCGTATGTGTAACGTCTCGATGAATCGAGTAGCTCAGTACATGATTTTAGGTCGCAACAAACAGTATGTCTTAAAGTCCGTTATTAATAATCAAAATCATTCTGAGAGTTAATTACTGAAGAAAAATACATTGAAGAACTATTATATATTGATTTCATGAACGTCTTTATCTTGATAACGTTTGAGGACCAATCAAAGGTCGTTATATTTCGTGGCTTGGGCTGAAGCCCCCCACTGACGCTGTTACGCATGGTTAACGTTGCAAAATGTTGTTGGTTAATGTTGTAGCCGTCGACTGTAGATAAGAAGTGGACGTAGTCATCGTGACGGAACCCAGTGGTTTGTAGACTGATGTTAAAGAAGTCTCGAGTTAGGCAATTTCGCCGTCGCCATATTGGAAAAACCACCCGTCGACTTCTTGGCTTTTTTTGCAACCAGTGAACAGGAAGTGACCATATCTGGACTGAGGAGGAGTGACGTAGAGACCTGTCAATCAGCGTGTAGCCCCGCCCCTAAAGCATCCCCTGCTTTATGGTGTGTTTGACTCTAAATGGACCATAATGTACTAAATGAACATCATGCTGTATTGAAGAAGACTTGAAACTAGAGATTGAGACACAGCCTAACCGTGACCACCGTCATACAGACACTAAGGGTGTCTTGTACGTCGGTATTTGCGCAACACAGAAACTGGCGCTACTGCAACTCCACTCCTCTTTAAACGGCTGTCAACAGAAGCCAAGGCCGCTGACATTTCCGCCAGACGTCTGAAGTTTCCCCACTGATCGGAGCTAGCCGAACGCTACGACCTTATCGCCTTTCATTGGAGGCGGCGTGTGCCCGTTTCTGCAACTTTGTGACTTTGGCAGAGTAACATTTTGGTTGTTTATTCAACGCAATCTGCCCTGGCCAGACGTGGACGCTGTAAAATGTCTCCTGAAAAAGGCCGGCATGCGACAGAGGTAAGAACTGTCTTTGCAATGAGGTAGACTTTTGAAGAGAAGGCTAGGAAAGTCTTGTGCTTGTGTAATCGGCATAGCTTTCTTTGTTGTCGTGCATTTACTGAATTGTCTCCTTTTTTTTGACCTTCATTTAATCCGGATGGTCTCCCGCAATTGAAATCTCATTTTCAAGAGAGTTCTGGCTAAAACTGCGCCGTCATTCTGTTACACAACGGAGAACAGAGCACAGGGCCAGAATAGAAAAGAGGAGCAAAGAAAAAGACCACATTTCTGTGTGACGGTTGAGTGATGAATGCTCCGTCTCCTCCGTCACGTCTCCACCCCCCCACCCCCCCCCCACCCCCCCCCCCACCCCCTCGTCTCGGCCGGGCCCAAGGCTCCGATCGTTGGCCTCCGAGGCGGATCAATCAGCGTCAGCGCTGACCTGTACGAGCGCCATCCGTCACGGCTGCGATGTCTTGAGGTGTTTGCGACGGCCCTGTCTTCGGCGCTGATGTTCGAAACACTGGGAGGCAGGAACAAGTTCCTAGAATCCATTTCATTTGGATGGGGAACTATTAGGATAATGACGGTAAACATTGCTAATCCCCCTGTGTGCTTTGTTCCGGGTATTAGAATTGCGGAGTTGATCCATTGATCATTTGTCGGGGGATTTGGAGAGAGAGAGCGCGACAAAACGCCGAAGTTATTTCGGGATCCACGGAGCATTGTATATATAAGTTGTCTGTTGTGTAAGATTATTTATTTTTTGATTGCTCAGTGTTTAATTAATCCTGACTTTGTCTCCCTCAAGTCTTCTGTTAAATTATTATTTCTCGGGTCTTGAGGGTCGACGGTGAGATGCAATCAGTCGTTTATTACTCACAGACATGGAAAGGGAAGATTTATTTCTTTTAATCTAAGACCGGGGTTACACTTTTCTTTTCACGGCAACTCCGGTGATCGGTTGTCCCACAGTTGGGTCCACACGTGTGTGTCCACACACACACGTGCCTGAATGGATAGTGATCGTATATGTTTTGTAGAAGCTTTTATTTTGAAGCAGCAAAAATCAGGAAATGTTGACTGTGCTCCAGCCCATGTCTTCTCTTTGCTCACCTGTGGAGAGGCTGATGGAGACCTGTGTTTGATAAATTGTCTGGGTTTGGCCCACGTGTTGTCCACATCTATCTGTGAACATAATGCGAGCCAGGCCAAGACCTCGGCATGTGGTCTGGCCGATTCGTGTTGTGAGTGAGTGGTCGTGACGTTACTGGCTGTAAAACTGTAAACTATCAAGCGGCGGCAAACAATAATGTGTGTGAATAATGTAACGCAAGAAACCGATCGACCGGTCACTGGTCTTGGCCGACCAGCTGAAAACAGGCCCCGTTTGGATCGGCTACCCAACGATTGGTGCATCTCTACGCTCTACCGGTCTGCGCGGTACCGGTGTATTTTCTATACCTTCTATACCTTTCATCTCTAGTACGGCCAAAGTCCGTCGACCCTATTTTGGTGGTCATAACTGGAGATGGACTTGATCGACACCTCCTAGCCCAATTCGATCGGATGTTCTCACGTTGCCGGTCCATGTGGATCTCCGGTGTCGGTGTGATCCAGGTTTTTTTTTTTTGTAATGATCACAGCCGATGCTGACGGAGCCGAGGGAGCCGGCTAAACTGTTTGCCTGCATTTGGTCCCAGTTCATTTAGCTGGTGCCCGCCGGACGGAAAGCTCTTTATTATGAATGAGGCCGCCTCATTGATGTGCCTCAAAGTCAGGAGGCTCATTAGAGCTAAATACTGCGCGCTGGCTGAAGTTGCATCTGGATGACTCCGGCGGCGGCAGTGCACTACCGCTCCGTCACTACTCCATCACTCTGGAGGGACGGCGGACCTCTGACGGACACGGTTGTTATTCTCATCAGAGCTGTCAGGAAACCTGCGTATACATACCGCATGTGTTATCAAAAATGCGCCAGCTGACCCATTTAACGTGTGTGTATGTGATCGGATTTAAGATATTAAATGTGTCGAGGCGGCGTCAAACGTACGGTATGCTGTCTGCGAGCTAATCCTCGCTCGACCCGCTAAGTTTTCAACCGCAGCTGCTGTTTATGTCGCTCTTTTCAGATCACACTTTGCTGAGGAATTAAGCGCATACATATATATACATATATACATATATATATATATATATATATATATGTAACACCACGGCTGACCCGTGTCTGTATGATGTATGACGTATGTCAGCGTGGAAGTGTGTTCTTTTTTTCCTCATCTTAAATGACGAGAAGATTGACTACGTTCACGTTCACAAAATATTGTTTACCTGGCTAATGAAAATGAATAGTACACTAATATTGTTGTGTACATACATCCTCGCGTACTCAGATTAAAGTAAGCGGTGGGGGGGGTTTGATGTGTACTTGGTACTTTGACCCGTGTCCTCTGCTGCATGAAGCTGTCAGACTGTGCTCTTGTATCTTTCCTTTTAAATATGAGGCTACAGCAGTCCGGCTGGCAGTTTCCCCCCCTGTTTCCAGTCTTTGTCCTAAGCTAAGCTAATTAGCTTAGCTTTGCACAAATGTAAACAATGAACAAAGGTGTCGAACCTTTGCACCGAAGGTGAGTAAAGAAGGCCATGCATTGCATTAGCTAAATGGATGTTGTCACTTCCCGGCTCGTAGAGACTCAAATATCCATATTTACTGCGGACATAAAACTCCGTGCTTCGCTCCCAGCGGCGCTCCTCGGATCGATGGCGGGAGAAAGGAGGCGGCGCTCCTCTTAACTAACCGCACGCCGTGTTACAACCGCCGTTAATGTGCCGCCTCTCCACCGCAACCACCCATCATCCCTCTGTCACGGTTTCTACCGTCGACGGAGCGCTGCGCAGCACCAACCGGAGCCGATCGCTTGCTTTCATTTAAATAATTTATCGCGGTGACTGAACGCAGATGTTGTTGTTTTTCTTGTCATAAAAGAAAATGACAAAAGAGAATGAAATGAATTCAGTCTACATAATCTCCTCCCTCACCAGTTCACCAGCTTCTTCCCTTTTTACTGGCGAGGCCTCTTCACGGCCCCCCCGGGAGTCGTTAACGTGTTTATACGCGGGAAGGGGGGGGGGGGGTCACGGCTCTTCTTTCTCCTTCAATTGACTCATCGATCCGCTCTTTTAATTATGTAACAATCTTCTGTTTTAAGAATGGGCCTCAGCGTCGGTCGATGCGCTCCGTCATTAGCATCCAGGACCGTCTGCCCGGCTCAGGCCGTCTACGCCACAGGATTAGGGGCTACCTGGATGGGATTACCACCGCTGCAAGGACCCCTTTGGTATTGACTCTGTGGGGGGGGGGGGGCTTTAAACATATGAAATGGCCGAAATTCTTCATGTTTTTTACTTTTTTATTGAGATTTTGACTCTCGTTTACAATGGCATCCTGACTAGGGGTCGTTAGGACTTTATCGATACTGGTACTCTGATCGATGCTGCTCGTCGGTCCGGTTCCTTATCGATACTCTTATCGGTTCTCTTTGATTATTTTGTGAGGAAAAAAAGACAATTATTAAGAACAGAATCCACATTTCTTTATTGTTATTGTATGTAAAGAAATAGTCCTTCTTGAGCAGCAACTCAAGAAGTTCTCATTGATGATCCTGTTCTTCTGATCAAACTCCGTATGACATCACTACCGTATGACATCACTACCGTATGACATCACTACCGTATGACATCACTACCGCTACCTGACGGCTGCTCCACTAACAGACTGGTGTTCTGCTCGTTGGTCACATGTTGGGATGAACTCACTTTATTGTGTTTGAGACTACTAGAGTTCTACAACGTTTCCTTCTCTCTGATCATGATGTGAGTCTCACGCTGTACTGAGAGGAGACAAAGAGACAGAGACAAAGAGACAGAGAGAGGACGTTTGAGACGAGGACGTCTCACTCAGGAACTAACAAAGTAGAGGAACGGCAGAACCAATAACTCTGGACCACATCATTACTCATTTAAAACCAGTTCCCGTTTAGAACCGAGTCCTAGTAGTTCACACAAACTCATGAAAAGCACAAACAACAGACTTCCAGAATTGTAACTTCAGCGCCAAGACGAGCGCAATCAGCGCTCAAATGATCCTTACGCCCGCTCCTCGTTCGCCCACCTCACACACACTCTCTCACACATGTGAGAGAGAGTGTGTGTGTGTGTGTGTGTGTGTGTGTGTGTGTGTGTGTGTGTGTCCTCTCCTGGTCTCGTCAGCCAGTGATTCGGCTAATTGGCTTTGTTCCCGTATCAACCTTGCTCCGTCCCGGTGCGGCACAGGACCGCTGGCAGGTAAAGCCAAAGAAGATTGTGTGATTGTGGCCGGCTGAGGGGAAGGACGTCAGCTCCTCGTATCCTCTCACTGATCGGCGGACAGCGGTCACGTTAACGCCGCTTGTAACCTTTGCTAAACACAGAAATGTGTGCGTTTGGATAGATTGCGTCCGCCTGTGCGTGTTCATGATAGGTCAGTTTCTATTTATGTCTGAGCCCGAACCCCCCTCCCCACCTCCCACCTCCACCTCCACCACCACCCATCCTCCATCCTCGCCGTGATGCTAACCTCCACGTCTGCTCAACGTCACAGGACAGCCGCAGGGGAGGTCGGGGGGGGGGGGGGGAGGGAGGGAGGGAGATGAAAGACGCTGGTGTTGGAAAGAGAGGCAGAGCTCCAAGTGTGACCTGAGTGTCACTCACTGGCCTCCTGCTCTTTTTACACACATCGATGTAATCTCACCATCTCCCTCCTCCATAAGTCATTTACCTTAAAAGCCTTCTCCTCCCCCGCCTCCCTTTTTATCAGCCATGTCGGCTCTCTCTCTCTCTCTCTCTCTCTCTCTCTCTCTCTCTCTCTCTCTCTCTCTCTCTCTTCTTTCTTCCCCCCGCATCATAATAACTTCACATTCAAACACTGTTATTCTTTATCTGACTCTGACCCTGTTTTTCTGCTAAGCTCTTCTCAGAAGCTCGGGCTTGAACGTCTTATGTCACCCTTTAGGTTGTGAAAATAAACAAAAAAAAAACGTATCCGCCGCTTGAGTCTCGAGCGAGATACGAGTGAAGCCGCACACAACTGGGGAGGACACACGGGACGACAGGAGACAAGAGGACACAACGTTATTCACACCAATATCACGACGCCTACACTACTACTATACAGTGCATGTAGATAACAAGTCCCGAAAGGATGCAGTGGTGGAATGTAACTAAGTACATTTACTCAAGTGGCGTGCTAAAAAGACGACTATTGCTACTCAGCAGCAAACGGACAAAGTTAAAGGTCTTGACTTGATCAGACGGTTCTGAAAAGCGAAGCCTTTAAAGCTGCATTCTCTCTAGTGTCCACAAGGGGGCGACTCCTCTGGTTGTATAGAAGTCTAGTCTAAAATGACTCTACTTCTCTCTTGATTTATTCCCTCAGTAAACATTGTAAACATGAGTTTATGGTCTCAAATATGGTTTTTGAGCTTAATACAGGCGTCAACCAATCGCGTGCTAAAACAGGTTGCACCTATACGTTCCGTAGTCCGAACAAAGACGGACAACTTTATTGTTCATTTAAACCTCGACAAAGGCAGCGCTGACCAGATCCACTTTCTTCACAGTCTTAAGAAAGCCCATGACGTATAACCTTCATAAGCGAGTGTTGTTTGTGTTTCCAACGTAGACTGGCCAATCGGAGGGTCCGGCTGCGCTAATTCAGTGGTCACAAATGATAACGCTGCCATTGATTCCCCCTCAAGTAAACACTGTTGGCTTTGTCAGCACTCTCGTCTACGTTAGCCCCGTTAGCGCTGTTAGCGCCGTTAGCTATGGACAGCCGGCTTGTGGACAGTTGTTGGAAGACGATCGAAAAAGCTCCCAATCTCTCGTCTCGCAACTTTAAGCGTTTGTGTGATAGTGATGCTTGGGAGGTTGCAAGGAGATGTATAAGCGTCTAAAATGTAACAACCTGTGGAGCTAACATTAGCGGAGCACCTTAGCATATGTTCACCATCTTAGTTTAGTTTGCTTTAGCACGTGTTTTTGTGTTTGTTCGCCACGTCCCTGATGCGTAAAGGGCTTTATTATATAATATCCACATATCTGTGTTTACATGTAGGGCAGTGTGTCGGCTCCCGCCGTCCGTTTCCTGAATTCAAGCATGAATCTATTCATAACAGCTCATTCAGAAAGCTAACAGGTACCGTTTTAGTGAGGTGTAGACAGTGTCCACGCTGTCCTACACACAGGTACGATAAACACTCCTTCTGCAGTGTTTCCTTCCACATGGCTGTAGTCCGGGTCAGACTCCACCACACACACACACACGCACACGCACACACACGCACACACACACACACACACACACACACACACACACGCACATACACACACACACACACACACACACACACACACACACACACACACACACACACACACAGAGATCAATACAACGTAGACACATGTAGCCGGAGGATTCACGTCCACGTGCAAAAAAAAAAAACGATCAGAGACCTGCACCAGGTACGCGGACAACAAAGTGTGAAATTAGAACCCTGTCTCCATGGCAACAGACAGGAATAATGTCCGTCACAAAAGTGGATGTCAGAACGCCCACGCGGAACACAATTACACCCATCTCATAACTGTGATTCCAGATTAATGTGATTTGGTTGTCGGCGTGTAGCCGGCATGTCTCGTTCTGAATGCATGAATATGTGGGGTGGGGGGGGGGGGGGGGGGGGGTTCTCTCTCGACAAATAAACACGGCGGGGTTTCGCTGCTCTAATAAGTTCTCAGAGGCCCTTCGGGAAGAAGCTAACGCCGTCAAACAGATCCGAGGCTTTTTCTATTTATTTGTATTATTTATATTTGGAGCGTGCTGCTAAGTGATCGCAGTAGAGCTGAGCTCCAGAGGAGGAGAGATTTGTGAATATTCATAACGCTTAATTCATTCAACAAGGGTTTGCTTCCAGAAACCCTGAACAGAACCGGGCCCTGGTGTTGTCTCGTGCACGGCGGGCCGAGCGGAGTGAGCGTCTAATAAAAGGATGAGAGGATTACGGCCGTGATGAATGACTCCCGTCTGTTCGCATTCTTGTAAGTCCTGGTCATCTGGACTGTTGCATCATAAGCCCAATTTAATCACTCCAAAAATACTATGAAATGATTGGAGCGAGACCAACGCGGGTCCTAACGGGCCTCTTTTTCTTTTTTTTTTACTGTACGCTGCAACCTGACCCGACTTTTACATAACCAGCACTGACATTATGAACGACGGACGGAGAGGGAAGTTAGAAATCACGGTGAATCAGAGTGTTTTCACAGCCAAAAGAAGTGACTTAACTTCAGCAGTTTACCAAGAGTTGTTTGAAGAAAACCCTGGAACGATCGCTGCATGTTCACCCACTTACAATCTCTAAAACCCCAAAAGCCGTTCTCCTTAATTGCACATAATCTCGGTGTTGTTCCAAGACACTTTTAATCGGCCGTCTCCTGCAGACGACCGGGCCGCTCTGCTGCCGCTCTGCTGCCGCTCTGCTGCTCCTGAGTGACATACGGGGCCGCTGGCCTCTCGCAGGAGAGCACCGGGATAACGAGACTGTCCCGCTGTCGAGCATCTGTGGCCCCGATCTAGTGTTCCTTCGACAGTTCACACACACACACACACACACACACACACACGTTCAGGGTTTTTTTTTGTAAACAACTATGACGTTCTGAAGTTTGGCAACAGAAGTGCAAAAGCTTATCAAGCTGTGCGAGGACCACAGATGGAGAACGCAACCTAAACAAAGCGTCTTCACAGTTCTGTGTGCCGTCGGTGAGTAGAATACATCAACAAGTGGTCCAATACTTAATTGTCCAGATATAAATATGTATTTGGAGGAGAAACCCGGCGTGTAACGTTCCACCAGAGAGACATCGTGAGCTACGAGTCACCGGATGAATTTGTGTTACAGCCTCACGTTGACAACAGCCGTGTGACAGAAAGGACAAGCGTGTACAGTGTAGCATCTATACCTGTGTTACTCACTGTGTGTGTGTGTGTGTGTGTGTGTGTGTGTGTGTGTGTGTGTGTGTGTGTGTGTGTGTGTGTGTGTGTGTGTGTGGGAGGGCCTCTAGGTGTTGAGTGAGCGTCTCGGTGCTGAAGTGTAGTTCTGGCAGCAGAAGCGATTAAGTGCATTCATCTTCATTTGCAGGCCGGTGTTTGCTGAGTTACCTGCTGAACTCAACAGACTGAGCCTTCATCTCTCTCTCTCTCTCTCTCTCTCTCTCTCTCTCTCTCTCTCCTTCCTCTCTCCCTCTCTTCTCATCCTGCATTCTGCTCAGTGCCTTGTCTCCCGGACGTCTCTCCCTCCTTTGTTACAGTCTAGCTCGGAGTCACCGTGACATTTGACAAACGGCGTAAACAAATGACACAAGCCCCCCCCCACCCCCCACCCCCCCACGCCAGTGATTACCGCGTACGGAGCGGCGCTGTCAGAAGACGCTCCTCCGTGGACACCGGGCTAATGACTTATTGAATACGTCATTATCCCCCCCCCCATATTATTTTGGCAGACCTGTGGAAATTAAAATCGACTGCCCTACTTTATCACCAACGGCCTCGTTGTGCAAATCACACCAGCAGAGAGATGCTCCGGGTCTCGTCCTCTGTCATGTCTCTCCAGACTGGAGTGTGTTGGAGGCAGGGTGGGGTTCTGGTCGGTGGCAGCGGGCCAGGGTCCGTCAATGGGGACTCTAATGGATGAGCTCCAGTCTGACGTGTGCTGTTTGCACACGTGAAAGTGGAGTTTATACGTGTGTTCGCTGGAGAAGCCACATTCTATTACTGCCACTTGAGACGGGAGCGCCGGTGTGGGTCAGATGCCTCCTTGAATGAGGCAGCTGGAGAATTAGCAGGAGAAACTGAAAGCACAGAATATGTGTTCATGATGAAGGAGAAACAGCAGCTTCTTCTTCTTCTTCTTCTTCTTCTCCTGAGATCGAATGTAATGAGAAGACGTACAATAGAAAGAAGACATGTGAATCCAAAGGGCTCCACCAGATGGATGGAGACGTGGAATCGCTGGAGAGAGAGAGAGAGAGAGAGAGAGAGAGAGAGAGAGAGAGAGAGAGAGAGAGAGAGAGAGAACTCAGTCGGCATGAATGTGCGTCACTTGCCTGCAGTGCGAAAGACCGCTTTTCATCCAGGCTGTTGAATAATTACACAGGGGCCGAGTCTAAAAGCATTACCTTTGTTTGCCTACTGTACCAACTCAGTCGGGGTAGCAACAAACGCCGTCTAAAGATAGCCACTTCCTGTCACGTTTGATGAAGAAAGCCTGAAATCCAGCAAGACGGTGAATAATGAATGGAGTTCTACCTGTACAGTCAGAGGAAAAACAGAGCTGGTGTTTGTTAACCTGGAGGATTACTTACATTTGTTGTCATCGGTCGTGACATGAAAAAACCTTGATCATCGATTGGGCAACGAGCTGGAAAAGAGAAATCGACGTCAAAGTAAAACATCCATGTATTCATCGTAGCGTAGCGATGGACCCTTCGCTAAGTCCCGCCCATCCAACGTAGACTGGCCAATCGGAGGGTCCGGCTGCGCTAGTGGTCACAAATGATAACGCTGCCATTGATTCCCCCTCAAGTAAACACTGTTGGCTTTGTCAGCACTTTCGTCTACGTTTGCGCCGTTAGCGCTGTTAGCTATGGACCGCCGGCTTGTGGACAGTTGTTGGAAGACGATCAAAAAAGCTCCCAATCTCGCGTCTCGCAAGTTAAAGCGTTTGTGTGATAGTGATACTTGGGAGGTTGCAAGGAGATGTATAAGCTTCTAAAATGTAACAACCTGTGGAGCTAACATTAGCAGAATACTGTAGCATATGTTCACCATCTTAGTTTAGTTTGCTTTAGCACGCTAACATTAGCTAATTAGCACTAAACACAAAGTACAGAATGTCATAGATAAACCGGAAGTTGGCCCTCGAGGACAAATCTGCACAATTTATCTTCTGTACATATTGTCATGGTAATCCACATTACGGAACTTGATCCTTTTATCTGAACAATGTGAAAACGTTCAGACTTCTTGTGGTTCTCTAACAAACACACAAGCTCAAAGACGAAGTGGTTGAGATTGATGCGTTTTAATTTACAGTAAATCTCTGTTGTTCCTTGAGAAAGCATAATGCTCTCTGCCTTGATCAATGCCGCCGGCTGTATTTCCCACATCTTTATGACCTGGCTGAGTGAGTGAATTGCTATCATGACTAATAATCACCAAGGTATGAGAATAACACCCACAGATACTGGAATTCCCCTTTTAATTATGGGCTGCACAGTCTTGCAGCCTCGTCTTGTGATTTACAAATCATCGTTGCAAGAAAACTGCAAACGGCAGAAATGATGACGGAGCAAGCATCAGGCTCAGTGGAGATAGAAGAGTTTAAATATGTTATAAATGTGGCTACATTTATACTTCACGTTACGTTATGTCACGTTATGTTATGTCACGTTATGTTCCGTTATGTTCCGTTCCGTTACTTCACGTTACGTTATGTCACGTTACGCTACGTTATGTTACGTTATGTTACGTTATGTTACGTTACATTATGTTACGTTACATTGTGTCACATTACGTTATGTCACGTTACGTTAAGTCACACTATGTCACGTTATGTTATGTTATGTCACGTTGTTATGTCATGTTATGTTATGTTATGTCATGTTATTTTACGTTATGTCATGTTACGTTACATTATGTCAAGTTATTTTACGTCATGTCACGTTACATTATGTCACGTTACGTTAAGTCACACTATGTCACGTTACGTTAAGTCACACTATGTCACGTTATGTCATGTTATGTTATGTTATGTCATGTTATTTTACGTTATGTCACGTTATGTTATGTTGTTACGTTATGTTGTTACGTTATGTTGTTACGTTATGTTGTTGTTCTACGTTTGTTATGCTACGTTGTTATGCTACGTTGTTACAATGTGGCTACATTTATACTTTACCATACTTTCATGTGATTATTGAGTGCCGCTCGGTCTCCAGGCAGTGTTTTATCAAAACACAGCGGGTAACGGCTGGTTCAGGGTAATTTATCGCAGATAAAAAGCTTTTTTATGTGTTTGACGAACCTCTCCTTTCTCTCAGACTGACCCTGGAATGTTTCAAAATGCTGATGCGTCTCCACCGACCCACACCTGCGCCCACGTTGAACGACCGCGTCAGAAGGACGAGAAGGAGGCCGTCTCTGCGGCTCGGGTCGCCTCCGTTTGATGACCTTCCATCTGCCGTTCCTCCTCTTCAATATTCAAGCCACGGAGAGAGCATTTGCATCGGTACCATGAAATATGGATGCTGTGCGGGAGGAAGAGAGACGGGAGAGAGAAACCGATGAAGGGGTGTGTCAAAAAGTGAGTTTAAAATGGTGATACTCCCCCCAGTCTTTGTATCAGCCACTTCTTTTTAACTTTCTCGTCTGCCATCTGAATTCAAATCATCGCCGGGGACTTAGAGGAAAGTTTGACAGAGGAATGTGAAGCACAGCTAAGCTGGCAAGAAAAAGACGGGGAGCAGGAAAGTGTGTTCAGTGTGTGTGTGTGTGTGTGTGTGTGTGTGTGTGTGTGTGTGTGTGTGTGTGTGTGTGTGTGTGTGTGTTTGGGAGGAATCAGAGAAAGTGTCCTAAAAAGACAGGGGGAGATTGGTTTCACCTGCACTACAGTGTTTAGATAAACTCCAGCAGCAGGCAGCTGAGGACTCAGCAGAAAGGAAACAGGATGCAGGTTCAACTCAGCACTTCAAAGAGAACTTAAGAGTTGAAGAAACTCCCAAATATTTGAGTCACTGTAGCAAAAACAGTCCAGTCGCCAGGAAAGCACATTGGCATTGTACGCCTCTGCAAACCACGATTGCATTGAATGTACGGTTTTCATAAACGGCGGTATTAGCTCCCAAATCTTTTTTGTTTGCATCGGGCTGTAAACATGTTTATTTCTGCTGTCACGTTGAAGACTATGGGGATCGACTCGCTACTGGAGCCTCAAGTGGTCATCTGAAGTACTGCAGTTTGTGACACTTCCATGTTGGCTTCATTTCTCAACTCCAGACGTAGCTGCTGGGGGTTGACGTATTGCAACAAGCGACACGCAGAGCAAGCAATGTAGTTAGCATACCGAGCGTTGTTGAAAATGTATGTGCTATAGTAACGAATATAAAGAGTGAGAAAGTCACACAAACACAGGACTTTGACCCAGGAGGCTGCTTTTCGTGTACGACGTGAAAATCAAAAGTCAACGTTGTTACCGTACTGTCGTTACCGTACTGTCGTTACCGTTGCGTTATGTTGGTCCGTTCCGTCGTTACTGTTACTTTTTGACCCATACGTTGTTACCGTTACCATTAACAGTTCCTTTGTTACTGCTACGTTGTCACGTTATGTTATGTCACGTTACGTTATTTTACGTTATGTTATTTTACGTTATGTTATTTTACGTTATGTTATGTCACGTTATGTTATGCCACGTTATGCCACGTTATGTTACATTGAGTCACGTTATGTTATTTTACGTTATGTTATTTTACGTTATGTTATTTTACGTTATGTTATGTCACGTTATGTTATGCTACGTTATGCCACGTTATGTTACATTGAGTCACGTTATGTTATTTTACGTTATGTTATTTTACGTTATGCCACGTTATGTTATGCCACGTTATGCCACGTTATGTTACATTAAGTCACGTTATGTTATTTTACGTTATGTTATTTTACGTTATGTCACGTTACGTTATGTTGTGCTATGTTGTTGTACTACGTTGTGCTACGTTGTTATGTTACTTTCTTATGCTACGTTGTTGTTCTACATTGTTATGCTACGTTGTTATGCTACATTGTTATGATACTTTGTTATGCTACGTTGTTATGCTACATTGTTACATTAGGTCGTTATCTTACGTTGTTACGTTATTATTTCAACACAAACCATGTTTTTTCTAACCTCAACCAAGTAGTTTTGTTGTCTAAACCTGACCAATTGTTTCACGGTGTTAACCACCTCACATTAAGCGTTTCTGCAAGGCTGACATGAAAAGTATTTTTGCTTCAGAAACATAAGACAGGTTGCGAACACATTTTTTTTACAAACTTGTATGATTACACGGCAACAATTTTATCAAAAAGATTCTCTCGTGGGAGTTTTCCCAGCAGTTAGCACATCCTGCTATACTGTATGACGCTGTTCATCAGAGTCGAGGAGAGGAGAGGAGACAGACGAGAGCTCATGTGGAAAGGAAGTGGGAGTGATATGACGGCTGTAAAGGTCACCAGGCACTGCTCCGCTTGTTCGTCAGCCGTCACTCATCCAGTGAAGAGACTATATACTCTTCACTGCCTTATTGTTCACTGACTGTGAACATACACGACAAAAACCTTCAACTCTCCAAATCTGAACAAAAAACACATCACAGAGAGGATCGAGAGTTCCTGTTCCTGTGAACAACACGCTTGTTGTTGCGGGAGGGTTGAGTGGTATGTGGACTGAAACTGAAATCAAACACATCACCTTTGAATTTATATTGTTGCTTGACAGGTTTCTGTTTTTCGGCAAACTCACTGGTCCTCCTCCGTCACCGTATTTTAACTAGCGGCTCTGTGAAGTTGTACTACGACACATTTCAGCTAAACGCTAATATTCAACAATGACAGTGCTGACATACTGACATCAACTTAGATTTAATACTTACCACGTTCACTGTCTTAGTTTAGCATGTTTGCATGCTAACATTAGCTAATAAGCTGCAGCTGAGGGCTGATGGGAATGTCATTCTTTTTGTAAATATTTGGCCATAAACCAAAATATTAGCCAAATTATAAATTTTAACCTGCCGGAGTTTTTAGAATTAATTCCGAGCGGAACGTGAATGTCTGGCAATCATCCAATAGTTAACCCTGACACCTTTTAAAGGGGCAGTGTGTCGGATTTAGTGACATCTGGTGGTGAGGTTGCAGATTGCAGCCAACCGAATTCCCTTCCACCAGCGTGTCGGAGAACTACGGTGGCCTTCAAAGTAACTGCAAACGTGAAAGGCTCCAGACCCGGTCTTTGGTTTGTCCATTCTGGGCTACCGTAGAAACATGGTGGACTCTGTGAAGAGGACCGGCTCCCCATTTAGATACAAAGGGCTCATTCTAAGCTAACGAAAACACAACAATTCTTAGTTTCAGGTGATTATAAACCGATGAAACATGATATCATGTTCTATTTCTGCCAATAAATCCCCCGGAAATGCTACAACCTGGCCCTCCAACGAGCAGCAAACATTGTTGTCGTATTTTAATTAAAGAATTCTGAAACGGGATGAATCTCGTCCCTTCGGTTGTTCGGCTAATTTGTCCTCACTGTACAGAGTAAACCCATAAACGGTCTCTACACTGTATACTCTGCCCAGACGCATACCCTCATGACCTCAGAGTGACTCATGGAGGAACGTCATTGTGTGTCTGGAGCACCTGCAGCTCACCGTCCCGGTGTTTTTAGAGCCGAGAGGGAAACCACATCTGAAAAAATAACAACCGTTTATGTCCAAAGCCGGAGTCACACGCATGGCTTTACAAAAGCAGCTATTGTCATAGAGAAGCCAAACCACAACAAAATACAGAGGACGTCCAGATACAGGTGTGTGTGTACTGTACACAGGTTTAAGTCTCAGCGTGAGACATGTTGTCATTACTCAGATTACGGGCTTCCTGTTTAAAGACCACAGAGCAGCTGTTTCTGTTTACACTGATAATCTGCAGGGAATCAATCATGCAGGTACATTAAATGCTCTGCAGCATATATTAACTTTGTCTACTGTTATTTCCCTGTCTACTCCACTTCGTAGGAAATTCCTGTTGCTCCTGAAATCTCAGAGCAGGTTTGGGCGGTTCTCCTGTTTACCTTTTTTTTTTTTGTCTCTGGCCCCGCCCCCCCTCTGCCCTGCCACTTCCTGATCACCTTTCGCCTGTTAGAGGTGAGCAGGTTCTGAGCTCACAGAAGTCGGCACTTCTCTCCCCGCCGCTTCGGGGTCTTAAAGAAGAAGACATTCCCTCAGGACCGGCAGTCGGATACAATTTCTCCTCCTGCAGCCAATCGTCAGACTCAGTGACCGAGGACAAAGTCCTCTCTCCAGAGTCATTTAACACTCCCCCCCCTCACCCCCCTCCTCCTCCTCCTCCTCCTCCTCCTCCTCTCTGAATGGTTTAACGTTACACCCTCTGTGAGGCTTTACCTGTCAAGGTGAACTGCTCAGCTGAAAGTGAACGCCGCTCATGAAGACATGTAAGTAAACTTTTAGACTAGACGTGAGCTACTTATCTTAAACGCTGCTTTAGGAAACAACATCTGTCAGCAGTTAGAAAGCATCGATCCACTGTCTGTTGCTGGTCCAGTGTCTGTTGCTGGTCCAGTGTCTGTTGCTGATCCAGTGTCTGTTGCTGATCCGGTGTCTGTTGCTGGTCCGGTGTCTGTTGCTGATCCGGTGTCTGTTGCTGATCCGGTGTCTGTTGCTGATCCGGTGTCTGTTGCTGGTCCGGTGTCTGTTGCTGATCCGGTGTCTGTTGCTGATCCAGTGTCTGTTGCTGGTCCGGTGTCTGTTGCTGATCCGGTGTCTGTTGCTGGTCCGGTGTCTGTTGCTGGTCCGGTGTCTGTTGCTGATCCGGTGTCTGTTGCTGATCCGGTGTCTGTTGCTGATCCAGTGTCTGTTGCTGGTCCAGTGTCTGTTGCTGATCCAGTGTCTGTTGCTGGTTGTTGGTTGTTTTGCATTGAATCCCTGTGTGAGCGTAGAATTCGCCGGCTGCCTGTAAGCAGGTCGTATGCGTAGGTTTAAATCTCAGACGGTGTTCGGTACGGTTCTGATGCCAGAGACACTTCAGGGAGCTCCACATCTGCCTGCAGCTGTTCTCCCAGAGGTGTCAGGTCTGGCTCAGACTGGAGGACCCAGAGAGGGACCTGATCCTGTACGGTCATTCATAGAGGAACTGCTAGATTTAATAAATATATATATATTACGTCGAGGTGGTGGGATTCTTGATTCTCGTCATTTTATTAATTATCAACAAACAGAAGTTTATTCATTTGATCGATGTCCTCTGTTAGTTTTTTGTGTTGTTATGAAATAGATTTCTGCAGAAAGTGAAAAGGGGAAAAAAAAAAAATGGCTTCCTGGAATTTTCAGCGACATGTCTGAACGTGACATGCTATGCTGGTGTGTTAGATGACACACACACACACACACACACACACACACACAGACACACACACACACTCACTCTGTGCCTCATGTTTGTTTGTGCCCCGTGTTTATTGAGCTGCTTGGAACACCGGCCCCCTCTGATCCTTTTTCATTTTGAATGAGCCGACGATGAAGAGGACCTCTCCTTCAGCCCTCAGCGTGGATCCTGAGGTTTGTTTGTAGTCCTGACCGCGTGAGACCACACGGCCTGCTGGAACTACAATGACCAGCTGTCTGAATTTCACTTTGTTGCACAGCACATGAAAAGAAACCTGCAATGATTAACCAACTCGAAGAAGGCTGTGAACTCGCCTTGATTCTGGCTGACTGCGCCTTTTTTTTGTTCCGAGGGCGTGTTTGATTTGATTCATACAGATATGATTTGTGTGTGTGTGTGTGTGTGTGTGTGTTGAATAAAAAGGAGTGGTGGATATGTCCACAGCAACATGTTGCTGACACGTCGGCCTCGTCGTCGCCGTTTTTCACGCTCTGTCGTTAGGAAGAACAAGAAAAAATAAAAAGAGCTGACTCGGCTTATTAACTCGTCAAGTCGTCACAGGAGAGGAACGTATTCACGTACATGTAATGTGGGAGGAGGAAGGCGTAGACGCTGTCACAAAAGACAAACACTTCTTTATTTCACTTTGTGATCCAAAGTGAGACAGAAACGAGCTCCTCGTGTCGCGTTGCAGGTGGAGCTGTCACTTCAGGGATTAGGGCGGATGCTCTGGAGGCGGAGGAGTGTCCTCCGTGTGAAAGTCTCAGGGTGTGTCGGGCCGCATGTCTCCGCATGTATGTGTGTGTGTGTGTGTGTGTGTGTGCAGGTAAAACGTGACAGCCGCAGTTTTATCTGTATTCCAATTATGAAGGCTAATCGGATCCAGTCGGGCTGTGAGACGTCGGCCATCTTGTTTCAGGTTCCATTGAGATCTCTTTACTGTATGTGTTTAATGTTCGTCGTTCTCTCTTCTCTCTTCTCTCTTCTTAACGCCAAAGTTTCCCGGGAGAGAAAAAGAGAAGAAGCGCTTAAAGGAGATTATGTTATCTGTTCAGATCAGGGAGAACATCAAACCTTCATTTTTCACTTTCTTTAACTTCTAGTCTTTTATTTCTGCTCCTGCCGGCAGATAGTTTCTGTCTCTGGTTGTTTGTCCCCCGCGTAGTGACGAGAGATCAGACCTCAGACTGCGATGAATCGGCCGCGTTGCCACGAGCTCTCGGCGGGGAAGCCGTTAAGTCGTCTCAGTCCTCGCCTCAGTCCTCGTCTCAGTCCTCGTCTCGAAGACACGGAGCTCAGGCGGCTGTCACAGCTCGCTGCCGTCCTCTGCTCTGCTTATGTAAGAAGAAAACCAGGACGGCCCGTTTGTTTTGACAACTCGGCGGGTTACTCCGCAGATTTGTTTGCACTTGTACGAGCGCGGTCACAGTCGTCGGCATTTGCATTTTAGGAGTCTCGCAATCCAAGTGTATTGAGTGGGTTTTGTCCTGCGCCTCTGTGGAAGCAGCACAGTCATGTCTACGAGCAGCAAGAAGTCAAACATGTCTTTTGTGCAGATTAACTCACAAATCACAAAAAAACGAAAAAAAGGTACATTTTTACAAAAATTAGGAAATCACTGGAATCGATACAAACGACCTTCTGTAAAGTATCCTCACGTGTTACCGATGTTGGGGAAAGATGGAGGCTCCATGTGAAAGATGGAGGCTCCATGTGCTATAAATATGAAGCTGTTCACATGTTTACAACCTCTCCTCTCGTCTCCGCTCTGTGTTCAGTTTCACAGAGTTTTATTCACACGCCTGTTGGCCTCAGATCAATCATTCGTGGCGTCATAGTTGCGCTGAGCTCAGAATTTAATGGGTTTTTTTTACAGAATCTGGTTTATTTGTTGCGATATTTTAAATGAGACGTTTAGAATTACGTATTTTTGATGAAATATCACAATTGGCAGCTTTGTTTTGGTTGCTTTTTTTTAATTATTTTTTTATAACAAAGCCGTTTGTCACACGCGATGTGTTCAAGGACCGACAGAAAGCTGTGAATCTTACGATAATGACGTTTTTAACAGCTTCTGGCTGTGATGAACGGTGTAGTTTTGGCGATTGTTTAAAGAAAAACATGCTTTTCGATCCCAGACGCAGCAGAGATATGACTTGGACTACATTTATATCACTCCCTGTTTGGGTTTATTGAGCAAGATCTAGTGTCTCATTAAGCAGCCAAAACCCAACAGAGGGTCCCTCGCCGAGCGCCAACGAGACGGCTGTTGCCAAGGTGACGTGCGTCTGACTGAGCCCATCTGCTCGTGTCCATGTGCTCGAGGAGCCCGTCGTGGACATGACGTGTCCGCTGGCACGCTCGCGGTGTCGATGTAAACCTGCAAAAAAACAACAACAACAACAACAACAACGACGACGACGATAACAAAGAGCCCAGTTCGAAGTCATGTCACATCCCTGAGCCGTGACGTGTGTTAGTGCTGCGGCGCAGTGCAGCGAGCGCCGGAGACTCGTCCGCGTCCGTCCGCCGGCTACACTCCGGTGATACTGATGTCGTTGCGCCGAGAGCAGAGATCTCAGTAGTTCCGTGTCTCTTCTCTGCGCCGGCAGAGGAAACACCAAATAAATGGAAAAAGAAGTTTGCAGCCACTGCTGTGTGGACGAGAAGATCATGAATATTTTCACACCCTGTTTACTTGACGTGATAAGTGTCGTCTCTCCTTTCTCCAGCGATGGAAAGTACATTTGTTGTAGTATGGCAGAGTATGAAATACAGAAATAAACAGGCGAACTAGAACCGTTTAGGGTTCTTTGGCTTGTCCTCATACGAGAACCCTTTTTGGTTCCTGGTATATTATTATAGTGAATACTTTGAGAATGAGAGCGGATGACGTCAGCAACCGCCGGTGTTAAAGCTGCATTCTCTCTAGTGTCCACCAGGGGGCGACTCCTCTGGTTGTATAGAAGTCTAGTCTAAAATGACTCTACTCCTCTCTTGATTTATTCCCTCAGTAAACATTGTAAACATGAGTTTATGGTCTCAATCTCTAGTTTACAGTCTTCTTCAATACAGCATGATGTTCATTTAGTACATTATGCTCCATTTAGAGTCAAACAGACCATAAAGCAGGGGATGCTTTAGGGGGCGGGGCTACACGCTGATTGACAGGTCTCTACCAGAGACGTATACGGCGTCTCTACGTCACTCCTCCTCAGTCCACATATGGTCACTTCCTGTTCACTAGTTGCAAAAAAAGCAAGATGGCGACGGCCACAATGCTGAACTCAAGGCTTCAAAACATCAGTCCACAAACAAAAAATGAGTGACGTCATGATGTTACTTGTAGGCGATGGTGTCTTGTATTAAGTGTATTTTGACTAGTAATAAGACATAATATTTGGTCCGATTTTGCAGTATTCTCTCTGTTGTATTAATACTTTTACTCCAGTAAAGGATACTGCCTCTCTTACACTGCGCTCCTCTTCCTCTCTCACTTAGTTCCCCACAGATCTCCGCTGCCCATGACCTCCTCGCTCCTTCCCGAGTCCAGATGAGCATCCAGGAGGAGAGCGCACATCCCGAAGGCGCCGCGGCGATGGCCGGAGCGTCGGCCCCGCCCCTTTCCCCCTCGGACTACGGCCTCGTGTCTCCGCCTCCGAACCTGTGCGCCGCGTGCGGCCACTGCCACCAGCTGGAGGAGAACCACGAGTACCTCTACAAGGACGAGGTGGACGACGACCTCGTGTGCCACATCTGCCTGCAGGCGCTCCTCCGGCCCCTGGACACGCCCTGCGGACACACCTACTGCCAGGAGTGCCTCACCAGCTTCCTGCTGGAGAGCGACTTCTGCCCCGTGTGCCGCGCCGCCCTCATGCTGCAGAGCTGCAGGAAGCCCAGCCTGCTGGTGCACAAGCTGCTGGACAAGCTGACGGTGGCGTGCCCCTTCACCGACCACTGCACCGAGACGCTGGCGAGAGGCGATCTGGAGGACCACATCAAGAGCAGGTAGGGAGAACTGTGAATGAACAGGCCTTTAACTAGGGCACGGTATCGCCAGGTCGTTAGTACTCTTATCAACACTGATAGTCAGTTTTGGTTCCTTATCGATACTCCGTATGACATCACTACCGTATGACGTCACCACCGCTACCTGACGGCTGCTCCACTAACAGACTGGTGTTCTGCTCGTTGGTCACATGTTGTGATGAACTCACCTGTGAGGTTTTTATTGTGTTTGAGACGACCAGAGTTCTACAACGTTTCCTTCTCTCTGATCATGTGAGTCTCACGCTGTACTGAGAGGAGACAGAGAGACAAAGAGATAGAGAGACAGAGAGACAAAGAGATAAAGAGACAGAGACAAAGAGACAGAGAGAGAGAGACAAAGAGACAGAGAGAGACAGAGCGACAAAGAGACAGAGAGACAGAGAGACAAAGAGACAGAGAAACAAAGAGACAGAGCGACAAAAAGACAGAGACAAAGAGACAGAGAGAGAGAGAAACAAAGAGACAGAGCGACAAAGAGACAGAGAGACAAAGAGACAGAGAGAGACAGAGCGACAAAGAGACAGAGAGACAAAGAGACAGAGAGAGAGAGAGAGAGAGAGAGACAAAGAGACAGAGAAACAAAGAGACAGAGCGACAAAAAGACAGAGACAAAGAGACAGAGAGAGAGAGAAACAAAGAGACAGAGAGACAGAGCGACAAAGAGACAGAGACAAAGAGACAGAGAGACAAAGAGACAGAGAGAGAGAGAAACAAAGACGACGTTTGAGACGAGAACTTCTTAAGAAAGTACCGACAGCAGAACTCTGGACCGCATCAATACTTTTTTACTGATTTAGAACCGAGTTTCGGGGGCATCGCTTCCTCTAACTGAATTTTCCATTAGAGAAAGTCAGAGATAATCAGTGCGTACTTTTTAATTATTTAATTAGCATTTCTCTGGTATTTACACCGGCTATCTGGTAAAAACAACAGTGCGGTAAACAGGCTCTAGGCTTCCCAGCCTCCTCCCGAAGGAGAGAGTTCTTCCTCTAACCGGGCTTTCATCTAAAGCAGGCCCGGCTCCTCTGTTTATATATCATTAAAAGACAGAGCTTTGGTTTCTCTCTGTCTGGATCCGTTTTCATTAATGCTCATTAACACTCCCTCAGCCCAAAGGCCTCTGGGAGAATTCATCTCACCACACACACACACACACACACACACACACACACACACACACACACACACACACAGAGAGTGTTTCTGATTCTTTTAGAAAACTCTAAAAACTTAAAGTTGTTCTTTTCTTTCCTGCCCCTTCTCTCCGTCTTATTTTCCCGCCACCCACATGCACCCGTTTCCTCTGTTCCTCCTTCCCTTTCTCTCCTCCCTCATTCCTCCCTTTCCACCTTCTTCCTCCACCCGGCTCCATTGTCTTTTTTTCCTTTCGTGTAGCGTGAGTGTCAGGAGGAGGCGCGGAGCTGTGAGGCCGACTCCCAGAAGGACCCGGCTGCTCTCCCGTAGGTAGAAGGTGCTATCTGTGGAGGTGAGAGGTCGCGGCCGGAGGGAGGAGTCTGCACAATGTGTGGGAGGAAGTGAAGAAGAGATTGAAACGTTTCTGTTCTCTGTGGTCCAGTGACTGTGACTGTATTCCATTGATCATGCTGGTTGTTGTTGTTGTTCTAGTGTTTGTTGAGTAAACCACAGACTGTATAGAAGAAGTGGACGTAGTTGTTTGTGGACGGATGTTAAGAAGCCTCAAGTTGGGCCAATTCGCCGTCGCCACCTTGGCTTTTTTTGCGTCCGATGAACAGGAAGTGACCATATCTGGACTGAGGAGGAGTGACGTAGAGACGCCGTATACGTCTCCGGTAGAGACCTGTCAATCACCGTGTAGCCCCGCCCCTAAATTATCCCCTGCTTTATGGTCTGTTTGACTCTAAATGGAGCATAATGTACTAAATGAACATCATGCTGTATTGAAGAAGACTGTAAACTAGAGATTGAGACCATAATACAGGACTTTCACTCAGGAGACGTTGACATATTTGACCTACTTCTTGCTCGGTAACTTCCGTACTTTGCTAACGTCAGCTATGTCGCATTTATTTGAACCCAAACCACGACCTTTTCCAAAAGCCCGCGTTTTGTTGCCTCAACCTAAAACCAAGTAGTTTGGTTTGCATAATTAAACTTAAAAACCAAGTAGTTAGCTGCTAGCCGTTAGCTGCTAGCCGCGTGTAAAATACATCCAACTTGCTGACATAGCGCTAGCTTTAGCTAACGTTGCGCTCCACGCTAGCACCTGCGCCGATCGGCACTGAAGCGTGTGCGACTCTCGACGGAGATGAGGAAGTAGCGAGACGACGTCGGTGAGCTGATGACCGATATGGTGACGTGGTGACGTGGTACTCGCCGATACCCGACCCGGTATTTTAGGCATTTCTGATGCTGGTATCGGACGTGGCTCTTTGTACGCAACAGTGTGACAAAGCTGAGTTAGCGCTTGCTGGTTAAAAGAGGTATTTCCAGTTTAAATACGCCGAGAATGAAAATCTCTTCTCCGGCGGCGCTCTGTTCCCCGGTCACATCTCTCAGCGGGTGTTACGTGACGGCAGCTCCTCGCTGTCTCTGGCCCGTGTACCCCAGAACCTGGCAGAGGGTCAGGAGTTGTAATGACTTGCTACGCCATCTGGTCAGAGCTGATTTCATACTCATGTAATCATCCCTGACCTTTTGTTGGCCTTTTGGTTTGAGAGGAGTTGTCATTCCGGTCACAACCAAGCCGCAATCAAGAACAAACATCTCCGCGCGTGTGATCGCCGGTGTTTCCGGTCCGCTCCGGTACTCGGTCCTGTCGGGACTCGCTCGCGCGGACCTGTGGCTACATGTGCCGCTTTAAGGAGGGTTGTCTTTCCTGCTCTGAATGCCTCTCGCTCTCATATTTTTAGTCGAGCGAATGTACCCAGAGCTGCATGTGTATGTTTTACTGATGTTTTGCCTTGAGCGTGATGGTATTTCTTTTTTTTTTTTTTTCTTCCTGCTTGGGTTTTTTTTTTGTCCGTGAAAATACTTGTTTTCAAGAGCACTTGTGTGAATACCGGGGGGAGAAATGAGTTTCTGGCAGTTACCATAGTTGCATTGTGTAACTGTGGCAGTCACTAGTGTGTGTGTGTGTGTGTGTGTGTGTGTGTGTGTGTGTGTGTGTGTGCGTACTGTGGTACTCATAAAGTAAATTCTTGTTATCTTTCCAGTCAGAGGTGACTTGGTGTGAGCTCTGATTTAAACGTGACTCACGAGTTCACGGCTCCCTCCTGTCCTGTAAACAGGTTTCGTAATAATAGTCTATTGGCTATATAGCCATTCAAATATGTGTGAAATCACACACACATTTATGCCTGTTAGTATGTCGTGGTCATGACTCGTTCTGAAGCCTCTGGTACTTGTTCTTATTTGCCGTCGTGTTTGCAAAGTGCCACGGTTCTTTAGTAGCTATTCCATGAATGTACACACAGATTGGTTTCTACCCCATCAGTAGGAAGTATTGGCTGCTGCTATCAAGAGGAATAATGGAGGGTGGAGAGTGTGTGTGTGTGTGTGAGAGACGGTGTTTTTCGTGTGACTGTATGAAACGGCTCCTGTGGGGGTTTAGAACTGGTTTCTGTTCACAAACTGCATCCTGTCACAATCCAATTACATTTCCATTTCCTGCGTGCCCTGTGGTCTTGTCGCTGTGTGCGCGTCGTTCAAGTACCGCGGGATAACTCGGTATGCACGCACACGCATGCATTAACGCACACACACACACACACACACACACACACACACACACACACACACACACACTCACAGCAGCAGATTCAGCCAAATATTCAGTCAGACAGGGTATTTACAGCAGCTAAGTGTCTTTCTCGAGGGGAGCAGACAGCTGAGCGCTGTGAAAATCGGATAACGGTGGAAAAAAAAGGTAAAGAGGGAAAACAAGGAAAGGGAAAGAGAGGGGGGGCGGGGGCAGGATTAAAATATGAGCTTTATAAATAAAATCAACTCTACTTAAAATAAAAACAGCTACATAAACACCACTGGGAGGGAAATGAGATTATCTGCAGTGTTTCACATGTAAAGTTGCTCCATACAGAACACCACCTCCAACAGCCTTTTAAACACAGCTCGCTTTGTATTCAGCACCTTCAGGTGAACGCCGGTCTCAGTCCGTCAACGCACACCTCTCCACCCTCTCCACCCTCTCCATCCTTTCCTCTCTCTCCATCCTCTCCTCCCTCTCCTCCCTGTCCACCCTCTCCATCCTTTCCTCTCTCTCTCCACCCTCTCCACGCTCTCCTCCCTCTCCACCCTCTCCATCCTTTCCTCCGTCTCCATCCTCTCCTCCCTCTCCACCCTCTCCATCCTTTCCTCTCTCTCATCCTCTCCTCCCTCTCCTCCCTCTCCACCCTCTCCTCCCTCACCTCCCTCTCCACCCTCTCTATCCTTTCCTCTCTCTCCACCCTCTCCACGCTCTCCTCCCTCTCCTCCCTCTCCACCCTCTCCATCCTTTCCTCCGTCTCCATCCTCTCCTTCCTCTCCACCCTCTCCATCCTTTCCTCTCTCTCCACCCTCTCATTCTCTCCGCCCTTTCCTCCCTCTCCACCCTCTCCGTCCTCTCCTCCCTCTCCTCCTTCTCCTCCCTCTCCACCATCTTCACCCTCTCCACCCTCTCCTCCCTCTCCACCCTCTCCGTCCTCTCCTCCCTCTCCTCCCTCTCCATCCTCTCCTCTTTTGCTGCTTTGTTTCGTGTCGTAGAATCTCAGATACGTCGAGGACGCCGTCGTACGAAACCCCAAATAAACAGCTTTTTGCTGTGATTTTAATCGTAATAAACGGATCAAAAAGATGCTAAAATAAGTTCATAATGACGGCGATTTGTAAAAAGTCTTAATTGATGATTTGTCAGGTCTGTCAGCAGGATGAATTGTTTTCTGAATGGGGTTTGCTACGCTATGCTAACACCGTAGCTGCTCCATCAACACTCACAACATCGTCATGAAGGCGCAAATACAGCAGAGACGTTATTGTTTATGTACATTTATGTACATTTATGTACATGGAGTTTTATTCCGTCTCCACGGGGACCACACACGGATACAGCATTTCTTTTCCCTCCATTTCTGATTCAACAACAACAACAACAACAACAACATCATCAGGAGGAGGAGCTCCACCCTGATTGGCTTTTGCAGCACAGCGTCACACAAATTTCAAATGTATTGGTGTCGTCCAGCGCAGATCCACATCTATACGAGAGTGTGCCTGTAAAGTTTGACCGCTGTTATTGTGTCCCACCTGTCCTCCTTCATCTCTCCCTTCTCTCTCTTTCTATTCTGAATGAATGAATGAATGAATGAATGAAATGCTCACTTAGACGGATCTTCTTTCAATAATTATTCCAGATCTTCTTGTTTCCCGCCCCCCCGTCTGTCTCTTTCATATCACTAACGAGCCTCCGTCACCGCAGATAATTTAGATTTGTGTGTTTTGCTCTTCTCTCTCTCTCTCTCTCTCTCTCTCTCTCTCTCTCTCTCTCTCTCTCTCTCTCTCTCTCTCTCTCTCTCTCTCTTCTTTTTTTTGTTCACACACATGTCGGCAGATTCTTTCGAGCGATCAGACCAATCTGCTGCACAGGGAGCAGTCCATCGTTAGAGAGGAGGGGGGGAGGGCTCGGAGGCAACAAACCCCCCCCTCCACCCCCACCTCTCTATCCTCCCCCCCTCCGTGGACCAACATATTGTGGTGGGGGGGGGGGGAGTGAATGCAGAGGTTGCAAACATGTGTGTGTGTGTGTGTGTGTCTGAGTGTGTGAGCCAATCAGAGGAGCACCAGGTACCTTCCCACCCCCACCCCCCACCCCCACCCCTCTTCTGTCTCTGTTTGGTCTGCTCCATCCCCCCCCCCCTTCAGTGGTTTCTGCTGCAGTATAAGTCACAGCCTGCGCTGTTCTCGCTGACACACACACACACACACACACAGAGAGCACACACACACACCGACGGAGACGGACATGCACACACACGAGCGCAAATCCTCTTACAACTAGCCAGAGCCCGGAGCAGATTAAGGGGCTGCACATCTCAAATTGTATTCCAAATGTGCCACCTTTGCACGGGTCCTCCTCCCTTCTCCTCTTCTTCTTCTTCTTCTTCTTCTTCTTCTTCTTCTCCTCCTTCTTCTTCTTCTTGCACTTCCTCCTTATCCTCCTGTGTGCCACAACGGGACTTCTGCTCTGCACCTGCTACTGCCGCCGCCGCCGCCGCCGCCGCTTCTTCCTCTTCCTCCCGTCTTCAACCTCTGGCAACCGGCCCGTTTGCCTCTGCAGCTGAGATGAGCGGGCAGCCGGCCTGAGGAAGAGGAGGAAGAGGAGGAGGAGGAGGAGGAGGAGGAGGAAACCGAGGAGCTCTCGCAGACCCGGAGGTACAGAGAGAGAGAACCAGAAAGAGAGAGAGAGAGAGAGGAACCAGAGGGAAAGAGGTGGGAAGTGAAGGATTAATCCTGATCTGAGATCCGCCTCTGGCAGAAGGAAGGCAGGCGAGGAGAGAGAGAGGGGGGGCCGGGGGTTAAGTGGGGGGGGGGGGGTCAGCACGGCCGGGTTCGGAGAATCGGAGGTGGTGGTGGTGGAGGAGGAGGAGGAGGAGGAGGGGGGAACAGAAGAGGAGAGAGAGAGCGTCGGCACAGAGACGAGCGTTGACCATGAAGGCTCTGCTGCTGCTGGTGCTGCCCTGGCTCAGCCCGGCCAACTACACTGACAATTTGGGCAACCTGCACATCCTCTACTCTGAGCTGTGAGTACGACACTCAGCACCCCCCCACCCACACCCCCACCCCCACCACCACCACCACCACCACCACCACCCCACCCCCATCCATCACCGGTCCATGCAGCTGTTTGTGTGTCATTGTGTCTTCTTCCATCGGCCATCTGTTTGTGCAGCGCGCTCTAATGTTGACGTCTCCATCGGCGCTTCGAGAGGTTGCGGAGCAGAATCCTCCCCCCGATGCCTTGCTCATTGGTTGTTGTGTCACCGGGATGCAGTAGAGCCAGCAGGTAGAGCTTTGAGCCGTCCAGGACAGTGTGGATGCTACAGCACTGCAGCTCTCTCTCTCTCTCTCTCTCTCTCTCTCTCTCTCTCTCTAGCTGCATGTGACTACAGTTTTACTCTTTACACACCGTGTGTGTGTGTGTGTGTGTGTGTGTGTGTGTGTTCAGCTTGTACCCACGCTGTGTTTTGTTTGTGGAGTAGACTTTCACCTCAGCATTAAATATTCATAGCTGGCCGCTCTGCGACCGCCAATCGCAAGTCGGTTCAAAAGCCTTTTTTTTGTTTGTTTGTTTTTTCGTTCACGTAATCCTCTCCGCCTCGAGGACTCACCTGTCGGTTCTCCTCTTCGACGCCTTTTTCCCTTTTTTTTTTTTTTTTTTTTTCTACCATCGGTGTTTCATCAGCGGTTACATCACCGTTCAGCGTGCAGAGGCTCGGGCACGTCGGCCGGTGTTGTTGAGTTGTGACACCATGGAAACAAACCCTCTGGTGGAGGGTGTCAACACTCATCGTCATCATCACCGCCGTCTTCTTCGGCTGGTCGGTCGACTGTTTTCTTTTTATTTGAACTCAATTAAAAGATGTTCAGAACGCTCAAGACGACATCTTCGTGTTGCTTGTTTGGCCAAATATGAGCGAACATATTCAGTTCATAGTGATACAAAACGGAGAAAAGCAGAAAATCTTCACATTTTAGAAGCTTATTGAACAAAGCAGCACACAATCATCCATTTACACTATCTTTTATTTATTTTTCATGTATAAAAAATAACAGTTTTACCACAAAAAAACCCCCACAAATAACAGACTTAAAAATACAAACACGTTAAAAAAAAAACAACTTAAAAAGTCCCATAAGAGACGATCCTTGATCCTGTTTTTAAAATCTTAGTTTCTAGAATAAACAGGGATGACGTAGCTCACTTTACAACAGGACCGGAGCTAGATTTAGGAGTCAGTAGAGGAAACAGAACAGTGTTCTGGTCTCTGGTTTAACTAAACTGAACTTCTCTACTACTACTCTCAAGCACACTGACGGTGCCGTCACGTCTTTGTTCTCTGCCGCTCCGCCTCGGCCCTCGGAGCCTCCTGTGTGGGGAGTTAATGTCGACTCCATCCAGCAGCTCCGTGTGAAGCCGGTGCTCTCTGATCCCCCCCCCCCCTACACAGCTCCCTTCTCTCTCTCTCTCTCTCTCTCTCTCTCTCTCTCTCTCTCTCTCTCTCTCTCTCTCCCTCCAGTCTGACGGAAATGTCCCATTATGCTGCATGAATACATGGAACAATGGAGCGCCGTGCAAATCCCCTCATTTCACCGTGTGGCTTTCCTCCACCGAGCGCGGCTTTAGCGCCGAGAGCTCGTGAGTCGGAGAGGAGAGAGGAGAGAGGAGAGAGGAAAGAGGAGAGAGGACGTGAAATCCCTCCGTCTGGTGATAACGCTGGGCGGACTGGGGAGGATGGAAGTGCAGCAGAGAGGAGATGAGAGGAGACAGGAGGGGGATAAGGTCACTTCCTGCTCCTGCCTCCCATCTGGTCGTGCACACGGAGATGCTCGCCCGGTTATGTGAATCATCTCAACCGGGTTCGGTTCGTTTGGAAATCAAACTGTCCTGTTGGGGTTTTTTTGCAGATTCAGTGAGGACGTTTTCTGTGACAGTGAGTTGTTGCGTTAATATTTTGGATTTTTTTTTTTTTGCTGATTATGACATCACAGGGAGCGGACGCGGTGTTTTTCTGCCCGGCTGGAGAGCAGCGGCGCTCCATTTGTCTTTATCCACACTGTTGACAGCAGCAGCCTCCGGCGCTTTGCCACCGCCTCTGCCCTACTCGGCTTCTATTTCTCCTCCTCCTCCTCCTCCTCCTCCTCCTCCTCTCCTCCTCCTCCTCCTCCTTTCTATTCCTGATTTCTTCCACTTTAATGTGATTACTACAGCGGGTTTATACCGCGTGGGTTTAACCAGAGAGTGGCTGCAATCCGTCTTACTCGCACGTGAACGAGCGGAGGCTCGAGGACGGACGTTATTGGACGTTATTGGACGTTATTGGACGTTATTGGACGTTATTGGCCGTACGTCAGGGTTTACACGGGAGAATGTCTCTCTGTGATGAAACGCTTAATGTGGTTACTGCAGTTCTACTCTTGTCAGCACCGGCCATTAAAAGAGCAGCAGTGGCACACACACACACACACACACACACACACACACACACAGGAGAGCTCCTAGAGTGTGATTTCTTCCTGCTAACACACACACACACACACACACACACACACACACACACACACACAAGGGATGACGTTTGAATGTTCCTTATTTAAACGATTTGATTATGTATTTTTGGCCATTATTTCCTCCTCGTTTCACGACTAAAACCCTCGACGAGGTGGCAGCCGGCTGGAGGGTTCCTTTCCAAACCCTATATATCTTATATATATATATATATATATATATATATATATATATGTATAAGATATATTTGTGCACACACCCGCCCCCCCTGATGACCACGGTGCAGCCCTGTAGAGTTCTCCTGATTGACCCGCGGTCTTTGTTTTGGGGCCTTTTTTCCCCTGCGATGTCTTAAACCGCTGTGATTAGCTTAGCTTCCGTCCCTTCGGCCCTCATCTCGGAGGCGTTTGATCACCGAGCTCCAGACATCTTTTCGGCATGGACGCATTCTAACAGGATTAGCTCGACCCAACAAGCACGAGTCATCTGTTTACGTCGGGTCCGTCTGGAGTCAAAGGTGTAGCGGTCGGCCTGGCGGCGGTTTGAAGCGTGCGGGCCCGGCGCCGCTAATTAGACTTTTTTAGTTTGGATTAAATATTAATCCCTGTTCTGTGACTCACCAGAAATACAGGGAAAGGAAAGAGAAGGAGAGGTACACATCATCCTTCCTTCCTTCCTTCCTTCCTTCCTGAACACGACTCTCTGAAAGCAGATCGCTTTAAATCAGGGATTTACAAAATGAAGCGATATCCGTCACGGGGAGCGTTTAATATGCGTGGGAAATACACAAACAAACGCAATCGAGCATGAAAGGAGAACGTGGGACGAGGACACACACCGAGGTCGTTCACAGACAGACAGACAGACAGACAGACAGACAGACAGACAGACAGACAGACGTGTAAACCTCACATCACGCCTCAAATGAAACAAATACGCCTGAAAAAAAAGACACACATGTATAATTAAAGAGCGGTGAATCCGCGGTAAATAAAAGAGCGGATGAATTATGAATGCGTTCATTTATTTGCGATGAGCAGTGAGCAGCAGGTCAGTGTGTTTCTGCAGAGCCGTCCTCTTCATGTCAACGCGCAGAGAGCCTCTAAAAGACCGGCTTTTATGACAAAAGCCTTTTATTAAACTCAAATATACAATATTTATTCTCTGACGTGTGAATAATTCATATCAAGTGTCCTACTTCCTGAGCCATGTCGCTGAAGTTACGGTAACTTCTAAAAAAGTGGGCATCAGATTTTAGTCGCCGAAATTGAAAAGATGGTTGCCGTTTTTCTTCCCTTTATAATTGTAGTAATTGCAGCAGATGCTATGCAGGTGTACGTCATCTCAATGATGAAGTGTGACATACATGTCAAAGATGTCTGGATACTTCCCCTCCATGTACTTCACAGAGTAGCGTTTTTTTTAACTAACGCCACTAACGAGGCGCAACCGTACGGTTCAAAAAAGCGAAGCCAATGCTGAAGTGCCTTAAATGCTAGGTGTGCTTTAGGGGCGGGGCTACACGGTGATTGACAGGTTTCTCTACCAGAGACGTATACGGCGTCGCTATGTCACTCCTCCTCAGTCCAGATATGGTCACTTCCTGTTCACTGGTTGCAAAAAGAAAACAAAAAAACAAGATGGCGACGGCCGAAACGCTGAACTCGAGGCTTCAAAACCACAAAACTAACGAGTGACGTCAAGACGACTATGTCCTCTTCTTCTATACAGTCCAGTGCAACAAATATATCATTTAAATATTTTTTGGGGGAAAGCATGTTTTGCGGCACCTATAAATGTACAGATGGCAACCAAAGACCAAGAATTTGTTGCAAATTTTCGCAAATTTTCGCCTTATTGTTGTGAGAAACGGGTGACCGTAAACGTTTGCCTCGGGTCTTTTTGACGTACGACTTGTTAAACATTTTCTACAGCCTCCGGTCTGCAGCAGCCGGTCTGTAGGATCCATATTGGCCCGCAGAGTGAAACTGACAGCATCCAGTTAATCCGTCACGTGAGCGCTGCCCTTTTTTCGGCTGACCGGTGCTGGAGGTAGGGAAAACCAGGACACCGGCAAACGGGCTGGTGTGGCCGAAATATATAGACGTGTGTATATATATATATATATATATATATATATATATATATATATATATATATATATATATATATATATATGAAGGTGCCAGGAGCGATGTGGGGCAGCAGCCTAGTGCAGATGTCATCAAATAGAGCAGAGGGGATTACTCTTCTTCACGTGTTAGTGAGGTCTAGCCGTGCTCTTCTTCTTCTTCTTCTTCTTCTTCTTCTTCTTCTTCTTCTGCGTCCGCGAGGTAGAAACCAGACACATGAATGTCCTTCCAGCCCGATCATGAGGTCAGGGCTCCTCTGATGATCGTATGTATCGATTGGCTGTAAAAAAAAAGAAGAAAAAAAAAGCCATGACTCAGAGTTTGTGCTGCCAGGACTGACACAGCGCTCATAAAAAAATAAAATAACACACACACACACACACACATACACACACACACACACACACATACAGATGCATCGGGTGTGCCAAAAACCGGTCGGGCCGCCGCCGTTCACCGCACAGGAGCCCAGCGAAGAAAAAAAAAAACTTCACACACAAAGACGGGGATTTATGAGTCACAGGTTCACTTTTGCTTTCTGTCGTCTCCAACGGCTGTTGAGAAGTCACACCCAGCTAAGCCTCGCCGCTCACTCCCAGTTAAGCAGATCTGTCTTTAGAAACGAGCCTCGGCCAACACGTCGTCCTCACACAGATGGGATTACCCCTCACAGCAGGCGGATCCAATCAACACACCAGCGCAACTCTGATTAACACTCCTCTAGTTCATCATTAACTGGATTACTCTGTCTCTCTGTCTCTCTCTCTTTGTCTCTCTCTGTCTGTCTCTCTCTCTGTCACTCTCTGTCTCTCTCTATCTGTCTCTATGGCTCTCTCTCTCTGTCTCTCTCTCTGTCTCTCTGGCTCTCTCTCTTTGTCTCTCTCTGTCTCTCTCTCTTTGTCTTTCTCTGTCTGTCTCTCTCTGTCTGTCACTCTCTGTCTCTCTCTCTATCTGTCTCTATGTCTCTCTCTCTTTGTATCTATCATTCTGTCCATTCCCTCCCAATCAAACTATTTATGTGTTTGACATTTGGCCCAAGTGATAGAGGAGTAATTGACATACTAATCTAATCAAGGAAAACATTTTAATTCTAGCCTTTATTTCCATAAATTCAGTTTGTGTGTGTGTGTGTGTGTGTGTGTGTGTGTGTGTGTGTGTGTCTCAGGTGCTTCCCCAGAGCGCCGTGTGTTTGTTTACTCTGCTCAGTCTGGTGGAAAGCTAGCTCGACGCGTCTTGTTTGCCAAAAGCTGTTATGGACCGACTCTCAGGAGCTTCACCTCTTGAATCAGCCGGATTAGAAGTCGATGTGAAGCCGGGGTCCATAAAACATTTCGGGACTTTTAACGTCTGTTTTCTTAGCGTTGTTTACATCTTTACTACAAGAATGAGCATGATGGGAACTTTGGTAAAGAAGAAGAGAGAGTGATTTCCTGGCTTTTCTTAGAACTTGTAAGGTTTTTATTTCATTTTTGTTCTTTATGTCTTTGTCTACAAACATTCAATTAAAGAAATGGTCTTTTTTTTTGCAAAAATTTTGCAGATATGAGTAAACAGGCTGTTTGTGACCGTGGTGGAGTTCCTTTACAGACTAACGTGAAGTCACGTGACCGTGGTGGAGTTCCTTTACAGACTAACGTGAAGTCACGTGACCGTGGTGGAGTTCCTTTACAGACTAACGTGAAGTCACGTGACCGTGGTGGAGTTCCTTTACAGACTAACGTGAAGTCACGTGACCGTGGTGGAGTTCCTTTACAGACTAACGTGAAGTCACATGACCGTGGTGGAGTTCCTTTACAGACTAACGTGAAGTCACATGACCGTGGTGGAGTTCCTTTATAGACTGAAGTGAGCTTCTTACTCTACACTTCAAACATCATAACAGTGGTGTTGGTTCCTCGTAAAGATGGACGTAATAATTCAGTATTTAGTTTGTCTGAAACGTAACCTGTGTTCTTCTTGTTGCTCGACATGAAAACCCAGCTGTATGTGCACACGTTACCGATAATCATTAGTAGTCCAAAAATAACCTCACACACATCACATGCTGTCACTTTGACAGCAAACACACACACACACACACACACACACACACTTATTATATTCCACACATTCTTCCATGAGTAAAGCTCTGCCTCTGGGTTCACAACGTAACCAGGGGATCTTCTTCTCACAGTTGTTTCCATGTCAGGTGTCTCATTAGAGGAGCGTTAGAACGTCGGCATTAGAACTCAAAGCCTGCTGCGGCTTCCAGGCTGCGGGTCACACACAGGTCAACCGGCTGAACGGCCACAGACCACAGACCACAGACTACAGACCACAGATCCCAGACCCCAGACCCCAGACCCCAGACCCCAGTACCACGATAAGAACGACGCTTTAGATTTCAAGCCGCTTTGCGTGATCCCGTGTGAAAATGAGCACTGAGACACAGATCGGTGATTTTTCGCGTGCCGCTGCCTGACCCCGCGGCCGTCACCGTGTGGAGCGGTGGGCCAACACGATCGTCCGTGGCAGCCGGAGGGTATTTGGGTTAGGACGGATAATCCACTCACCCCTAAAGAGGATTGGAGAATCGCACAGGCTTTGATGAGTCGTGAGTCGGGTGTTTATTTCACATCGCAAGAAACGGGGCTGATTGTGTCACGGCCAGGGAAGCGTCGGCACGACCCGGAGGGGTCACCGGCAGCATCATCGCGGGTGTGACTGCTGCTGCTAGAGGGGGAGAGAGGAGGAGGAGGAGGAGGAGGAGGAGGGGGAAGATTACGGGGGAGGGTGGGGGGATGTTTCGGTGTCTTCGCTCCTTATCTCGCCACAGATCCCGGCGTTTAGAGAGATGGTGTGATAACGGACCCGAGACACGGATACTGCAGCGCTAACGAGGATCCTCTGAGCTCGCCGATCAATCCCCCCCCCCCCCCCCCCCCAAAAAAAAATGATGCCGTGTGAGAAAACGGTTAGCGCTCAAAAGGATTGTTTGTTTACAAGAGAAGAAGAAAGAGATGAGGACGGAGAAAGCGTCTCTGCAGGCATCCCGTCCCTCGACGCGCTGCTCGTCTCCAATGTTCAGCTTTAATTGGCTCGCTCACCTTGGCTGTTAAAGTCCAGGACCAGGGAGACAAGGGGGGGTGGGGGGTGGGGGGGTGTCTCTGTCACACTCGCCTGCCTTTACCTTTAAACTCTTATCCAGCAGATTTGAATTAACAGGAGACAAAGCCTTCAGTAAACCAGAGGATCTAAACACGAGATGTTTCTGGGAGCTTCAGCCGAACTTGTAACCCCTTTAGATCCTCCTTTCTTAGAATCCAGTCTGCATCCTTTAACACTTGGACGGGTATTTCGCCGTGATTTGGGTGGTCTGGTGAGATTTAGGGAACTGACTGAACCTGTTCTCAGCGGTATTTGCCCATCACACTGACTGACTTGTGGTTTTCCATTTTCCACTGACACAGCAGAAACAGGGGGACGTTGTCCAAGTCTTCAGTTCCATATAGTCAGCTCGCACCAGTGTGTGTGTGTGTGTGTGTGTGTGTGTGTGTGTGTGTGTGTGTGTGTGTGTGTGTGTGTGTGTGTGTGAGAAGTGTTCAGTGGAGCGTCTAAGACGTCGGTAGGGAGTGAAGTCTATATTTAGATGATAACAGCAGCTGGGATGAATTAGAGGGAATGAGGACATTGTTACACAGGAATGGTCACAGCTGTGAAACAATTAGGACAATTGGAATCTAGCAATTTGTATTATTATTACTACTAAGTACAACTACTTACATTCCAGTACGCACCGATACGAGTACTTAATAATACCACTACAGGTCTGAGAATAAGACGTACTGTAACAAATTAAATATACGTTTCCATATTCAACGTTGTGTTTTCCTGATTCAAACGGAACATAATTGAGCGTGCTGTCAGTGAAACCGTTCAAAGAAATAAAAAACTGATCCACCTTAAAGTGTCAGTCCACCTTAAGAGCGCCTGATCACCTTCCCGCTGTCGGACCCGACGCTGGCGTTCCTGTTGGAATCTGTAGCGTTTGTTCCAGTTAAGAGATTGTCATATCTGATAGATGTGTGGTTATACATTCACAACATTAATAATAATCTACAACGTGACGCTAGCGGCTCGGTATCAAAATGTGAAACGCTGGTCCACCTTTAAATGCTAGTCCACCTTAAGTGAGCCTGAGCCGACGTCCCTTCACTTTAATCAGCAGGTTTCAATTAAGACTCCGGAGGAGTTCTTGCTGGACGGCGATCGCTCTGCTCGCTGACCGAGGAAGAATAGCTCAGGATTGGCGCCGCCCACTCTCACAGGTACACGGCGTTCTGTCACGGAGCTCCTTCGGCGCTGTCTAACCCGAGGGTCCCGACCCGCGGATACAAAGTGAGACGTAGAATCACTTCAGGACCCAACGATTGTCCCTGTGAGGTGTGGACAGAGTGCACGGCCCGCTGTGACAGCTCCGTTATTGAGACAGAACGCTGCTTCTACTGATGCGGTTCTCCCGAAGGGGGGACCGGTGGCCTCGCCGGCTCAAGTGGCTCGGCAGCATGTAATCCTGTTTCTTTTAGTGATTTCCTTTTTTTTTTTGGCCTCGATGTAAGGTCCCGTGTAATGGAACCCAACCTGTCTCGCAGCACCGGGGAATGGAGAATGTTTTCCCTGGGTTTGATCCAGCTTCATTAAAACCCAGTTAATGTTTGCGCCGATGGCTCCGCAGAGACAGCGGAGAGACGGGTCGCTGTTATTCCTGCCTCTGATGGAGCGTCGGCTCCAAGCCTCTGTGGCTCACAGATGGATGCAGCAATACAATAGAGATGTATTTAATTCACACGCAAACATTCCCAATTTAATATTGTCAGTGTGAAAAGCCTTGTTGTGGCGTGCAGCATAATGTGTGTGTGTGTGTGTGTGTGTGTGTGTGTGTGTGTGTGTGTGAGAGAGAAGCTGTAAATGTGTTGTGCTGACAGTGAGAAGACATCTGGAACTGAGGAATGTTGTTTTTGAGAGAAATAACATTCAGTCGATCTCTGTTTTATATTCAAATGTTGTGTCTGCCCCCCCCCCCCCCTCCTGTCTACCGGGTGTTTTCTTGCGCTTGTATTCAATCATCTGTCAGTGATGCTCAGACTCACAGCCACAGAAAAAAAAAAACCCATCTACATGTGATAACGGATACCGCCGAAAGAAAGCAACAGAAGCTCTCTGTTAGAGTAAATATGACATCCTCTCTCAGAGGTGCCGCCATGAATTATAATTTTGGAGTGCCGGGAATTTATATATTCAAGCCACCGCATTCTGATGTTATTGTGCGGGGGGGGGGGGTCTTGAGGCGCTGCGTTGAGCGCGGAGGTCAGATAAGAATGTGACCTTATCAGTGCATGTATCCACACAAGGCTCATTACAGAGCGTGAGCTTCCTGCGTCATTTCATCGACGTGTTCGGTAGTGATGGCGTCTGAGACTGAGACCTTCTTTCTTGTGTGCAGGTGCAAAGGAGCCTCTCACTATGGGCTCTCGGGCGACAGGAAGCGGCGCTCGCAGGAGGGCGAGTGCACCGACAGCACGTCCGAGCTCACCATCGCCACGCTGCCCGGCGACGGCCCCGCCTCCTCCGCCGCCGTGGCGCTCCTGTCGGACGAGCCCGGCCTGGTCAACCCCGCCTTCGACCCCAGCATGGAGGACAACAGCCAGTCGGGCAGCACGACCAGCCTGGCGGCCCGCAGCGGCAGCAAGAAGAGTGAGTGTGAGTGGGCGAGAGAGAGAGAGAGAGAGGGGGGGAGAGAGAGGGAGAGAGAGTCAGAGAGAGAGGGGGGAGAGAGAGTCAGAGAGAGAGAGAGAGAGGTAGAGAGAGAGAGTGAGAGAGTCAGAGGTAGAGAGAGAGAGAGAGACACACAGAGAGAGAGAGAGAGTCAGAGATAGAGAGAGAGTCAGAGATAGAGAGACAGAGAGAGAGAGTCAGAGAGTGAGAGAGAGTCAGAGAGAGAGAGAGAGTCAGAGAGAGAGAGTCAGAGAGAGAGTCAGAGAGAGAGAGTCAGAGAGAGAGAGAGAGAGAGTCAGAGAGAGAGAGTCAGAGAGAGAGTCAGAGAGAGAGTCAGAGAGAGAGAGTCAGAGAGTGAGAGAGAGTCAGAGAGAGAGACAGAGAGAGAGAGAGAATAAGAGAGAGAGAGAGAATAAGAGAGACACAGAGAGAGACGAGAGAGAGAGGACAGAGAGAGTGTCTTGACGTGTGACAGATTGAAAATCAATAGAGAACTTTCTAGTCCTGGTTTCAGTCTACCGGTCCAAACCAGATTGCCGGTGATCCACACTGAAACCTACAGTTACACCTGCAGACGTATAAGGTTGAAACACAGGCGCTCGCTCAACCTCAAATACAGTTTGTTCTTTCTAATGGTCTCTGATAGAAATCCTATCAGCCAATTAGCTGCACTGCCTGTCCTCCCCCCCCCCCCCCACCAATCCATATAATCTCTCTTTGGGGAAAACAGCAGGGAAGCACAGGGAGGAAAAAACCCCATAAAGTCAGTGAGAGGTCGGGTACATTACGCAGCCAAGGAGAGAGGGAAGGAGAGCTGGGTTAAATTTAGCCTGATGCCAGTGTGACGCGATCAGCCCTCTCCCTCCACTTCTCCCACCTGTGAAACCAGGAAGCGAGGTCACGAGTCCTTCCTCTCTGCGTACGTGCAGCGGGGACTCCAAACGACGCCGCACCAGCGCTTTAGGCCCCCGGGGCCCGAGCGCCACGCAACCCCACCGTGAGCGCCGCCGCCGCCGCTGAACAAGCTGACAGCTCCAGAAGCGGCCCTCGCTTTTAAAGAATAATGTGGCTGTCAGGAGCTCTCGCATCTCCCAGAGCCTGCAGAGAGAGGGAGGGATGGGGGGGGGGGAGAGAGGGGGGGGGGGGGGGGGGGCGCTGCAGAGGCCGCCGCTGCCCTCTGTGCTTCGGCTGCTGCCTCTCTCCACTGCAGCCTCCCGGAGCCCGTGTGTCCCGCTTCTAAGGAAGAGGCAAAGCACCAGACGACGGCCTCACCGGGAGCGTCTCCTGTTTTGGATGCGTTCACTAGAGTGTGTGTTGCATCACTGTGGCTACTTCCAATGCCAATTAAATGGCCGATCAAACGCTTTATGACGCTGTCGTCAAAATTAAAGGGGGGAGAATTATGGCTGAAAAACCGTAACTACAGTTTTTGCATCTGGTGAGACTTGAAACTCATGGCTGTGTGCGTCCTGGACCACACAGGTGCTTCATCCTCTCACCAAAGGGGGGGGGGGGGGGGGGGGGGGCGGGGCCTTTGATTGGCCCTGAGGAGGCAGAATCCGACATGTCCGGGCATGTTGAGTGTGCCGTAGTCTATAAAGAGTGCCTCTCCTTCTCTCTCTCTCTCTCTCTCTCTGTGCTCTCTGCAGTCAGAAACTTTGACCGGTCCTCGGTGAGGAGCCGCTCCTTCCGGAGGTTGAACCGGGCGTTCAGCGTCCTGCGGAGGACGAAGAGCGGCACCACGGTGAGCAACGAGACGTCGGAGGAGAGGGACAACGCCAGAATTCCAACGTGCCGCAGGAAGGTAACGCTCGTCCTCTCTCTCTCTCTGGTCTTTGTTTCTGCCTTTTTTCCTTTTGTTCGCTCAGCTGTGGGAGGAGGCTGAACCGGGCTGGGAGCCCTCGTGTAACGGTAGCAGATGTTTCTTTAATAATTCAGCTGCAGATTGCATAAGTCTGCTGGTGCATTAATGGAGACGGATCAGGAGGGAGAGTGGTGGCCTCAGGCTCTTTTAGACGGGGGTGGGATACGGGGGAGGTCACTGGAGACGAGCCTGATGACCTTCTCTTCTCCACACACAGTTCTTCTCCTCCTTCTTCACCCCCTCTTTCCTCCTCCTCTCCTCCCTCCAACACGTCCAGGGTGACGGTAGAGAGAAGGTCTCTAGAGATGTTTAATGTAACATCTCCACCCTGGAACCCTCTTGATGGTAGAAGTGGAGGAAGTCTAGAGAGCTGCACGAGAGCGAGATGTTGAAGCAGAGAGCTGCAGGAATGTGGCGTTGCGTAAGAATGAAGGATGACGAACGATCAGGGACTAGATTATTCTCTGAGGGCATCACTGAGGGAATAGATTAAATATTCATTGGCTGCCGCTGGAGAGACAGAGATAGACGAGTATATGCGAGAATGGAAGGTTGAAGCAGAGATAGATCCATTCAGAGCAAACGGAGGGAAGAGAGGATACAGAAGATGAGAAATGACGAAGAAAGAGGAGAGGAGGAAGCGTTACGTAACAGCTGCAGGTCTCCGTGTTCATGTGGTCTCCACCCCGAAAAGCAATCTGCTGCGATAAAGACAAAATATTGACTTTGGATTCGGAGAAAGTGCAGCGTGAGAAGAACGAAAGTGACCGAGGAGAACGGAGCAGGAGACAGTGAGCGAGAGCCAAAGATAGAAACAGAATAAATATAAGGTCTCCTCTGTCGGCCCAGAATGGTCCCAAAAAAATCCCCACCCACCTCCACATGGTCCGGTTTAGGATGTGTCATTCTGCTGCTAAGTGGAGTTCACCACCGGCATGAGGGGGGGGAGGGGGGGAGGGTTGCACAATTATATGAGATAAAAACTGGCAGAAAAGTACAAATCTTTCAGAAATATGAGGTTTATTTGCATTATGCGGGTGAGTAACAGAATCCTGTATGTCGGTTGAGTCGATCGAGTCTCGGTGTGAAAACAGTCAATGCATATTTAATTCTTGAAGTTGGACCTTTTTTGAATGCTAAACATCCCCCCCCCCCCCCTCCTGCAGTGTTTTTTGGAATACGTGCTCGTTATAGCTTGTGCTTCACGTCCCTCCGCCCAAAGTAATAACCTTGTGGAAATGTGAAATTGAGGGTTTTCCCATGCGGACTTGCTACAGATGTATGTGACTAACGATACAAACATCGAGCGGATAACCAGCCAAGTACATTTTCCCTCTTGGCTTGTACAAGTTTGTTTTAGTAACCTGAGGGAGTAGAGACAGCTGGTTCCACTGCAGAACCTCTCCGCTCTCTCTCCCCCCCCCCCTGTTATATTTGGCTTTTTGTCAAACGTCCTCTTTTCTCCTTCCCTCAGTGCTGCCTCTTCCTCAGCTGCATCACCTGATCCCCGACGGGGAGCTCACCAGTATTAAGATCACGCGGGCGGATCCCTCGAGCCGCTGGCCATCAGCATCGTCGGGGGCAACGAGACCCGCTGGTTCGCATCCTCATTCAGGACATCTACAGGGAAGGTGTGATCGCTCGGGACGGACGCCTGCTGCCGGGGGACATGATCCTGAAGGTACGGCAGTGAGGAACGCGCTTCACGCATCGGTAAGAATCCGTCAAACTTTTAGGGTTTCAAGCCTCTTCTTCGTTGCCCCCTCAGGTGAACGGCATCGACATCAGCAACGTCCCCCACTGCTACGCCCTCGCCACCCTCAAGCAGCCCTGCCAGCTCCTCCGGCTGACCGTGCTCAGAGAGCAGCGCCACCGCTACCGCTCGCATTCGCACGGCCACGGCCACGAGGTCGCCGGGGGCCACCCGTCTCACGGCGCGCCCCACCACCCGCTGAGGGACGACGGCATCCACGTGGTCCTGAATAAGTCCATCCCGGACGAGCAGCTGGGCATCAAGCTGGTGAGGCGGCCGGAGGAGCACGGCGTCTACATCTTCCACCTGCTGGAGGGCGGCCTGGCGGCGCGCGACGGGCAGCTGGTGCGTCGGCGACCGCGTGCTGGCCATCAACGGGCACGACCTGCGCTACGGAGCGCCGGAACACGCCGCTCTGCTGATCCAGGTGGGTCAGCCGGTCCTCCCTCTAAACCAATCGATGCACAGTTGTGTCAGACTAGTCCACGTGTTGTTGCGGACCATAACGCGTGCCGGTCTTACCCAGAGGTCCCCGGGGTATTGCAGATAATTGTGGTGATTCAGGGCTAATTGTGCTGTTGCGTCTGCACTCGCTTGCAGTTAATGGTACTTAATGTGTGGTGATTCCCTAATGGACCGGGGGGCCAACGCGGGCCGCCTCTGGTTCCTGGTCTGTGCCTAGTCAATGGCGGTGTGTTTTGTGGTTAATCGTTGGGTAATTGCTGTGTGTTAGCGGCGGACCGCGCCAGGGGGTCTCTGGGCCTCGGAGTTCCTGTCTGACTGGCCTCTTGCGGGTCTCTGAGGAGCCTCTCGGAGCGGAGCGGACGCTTTCTGTCGGAGATTAACAACTGCAAGGGAAGAATTAAATTAGTCCAGTTAAGGCCATAATGGGCTGGACTAGACTGGATTCAGGAGAGACCAGGGGGGGGAGTGGGAGGGAGGCAGTCTGTCTGCCTGTCTGTCTGTCTGCTGGACCACAACGAGTGATTGAGTGTGGATGGACTGGAGGTTCAGTAGTAGGAGTTTGAGTCTTAAAGGACTGGTTCACCAAAATATAATAAAAAAAAAAAAAACACATTTTAAATGGGATTTTTCTGATGCAATATTTGTTGCATTTTGGGGAATATGCTAGATTTGTTTCTGGTAGAGAGTTAGATGAGTCGATTGTCTGTCTGGTAAATATAGGGCTGCAGCCGGTTAGCTTAGCTTAGCATATAGACTGGAAACAGGGTCCAGAAGTCTTTTTTTTTGTCACTACATATAGCCTCCACCGCTGCATCCAGTTCTCTTCAATCAATGGATTCAACATGTTAAATCGAGGCTAGCTGCTGACCCGTTTCCAGCCTTTGTGCTAAGCTAAGCTAAGCTAACGGGCTGTTGGACAGACACGAGAGTGGTATCGATCTTCATTTCTTTTTGCCACAGTATTGTTTGCAGCTCATGTGTGTCTCACTGTCCTCCAGGCGTCTGAGGAGGGCGTCCACTTCATCGTGTCTCGTCAGATCTGCCTGCCGGCGCCGGACATCTTACAAGAAGCTCCGTGGGGGATGGACGGCCCCTCCGCCTTATTCCCCGTGGACATGGAGCAAACGCTACTGGTGAGCAGAGGAGCTGCGTTCCTCCGTCCCTCCACCCTCAGATAAACACTCCCTTTCAGGTGCAAATGATCCACGCAGGTGTTATTATTCTGCCATCAAAGCCGAGCGCGAGCAAGAGAATCCTTGCATCTCTATCGGCCATCTTTTTTTTCTTTTTTTTTCACCACGCAGCATCTTCCACCATCCTTCACAGGCAAACTGGTGATGTCTCTTGTTCTAATATTGATTTTTTTTTTTAGAGTCACTTTTTCAAGCTGAAAAATGCACGATTTTAAATTTTGGTTTTCTCCACCACCACTGAAAACGACACTCAAACACATAGGAATGGCTTCGTCCCACACACACACACACACACACACACACACACACACACACACACACACAGCCTCGCTCGCCAAAAAAACGTCCATGAATAAATCAGTCGCTCCGTATCGAACAAGACTAAATGAAGAGGCGCTTGAGCTGCCTGATGCCCCGTCCTAATAACGCCATATATTATACATGGCCGGTTATGCTAATGAGGTCATTCATCAATTAGCAGCTGTGTCGATGTCACAGGACTCTTGCTCCCGTTGCATATCGTACCAAGTCTTCCTTTCCCGTTAAAGGGAGCTATCGCAGGTCCAGAGAAAACATCCCTTTATTAATATGCAAATGAGCGGCTCCACACTCTAATTAGGCGACGTCGTCTACATTAAGGTGCCCTTGGTGTATAAATACACCCCAAAAGTCCCTCTCTAATATCTCTTATATATTTCTATGAAAACAAATTGATTCATTCAAGTTTACGTTTGAACACATCGTGATGACATTGTAATTTACCTTGGAGCTTGAACGCATCATAATGACAGTAATCATAATCATCTAACCGGGGCCGGACCTGTGCTAACAGCTAACGCTAACTACAGCTCCGCCTGCCCGATTGTTGTTCACAACATTAACATATAGAGTGTTGAACCGCAGGTGCGGAGCTCTAGTTCGCACATGCTCAGTAGCGCTCAGGTCGTCGTTTCCGTGTGGCGGATAGACGGTATATCGTGGACTCTGTGCTACTGGATCCAGTGTTTTTCGGGCCGTGGTGGGAGAGACGCTTCTGATACTGATCGGCCCCCGTTGCTGTTAGACCTCCATGATTAACTTTCCCTCCGTTGCACCTTCTCTGTCCTCTCTGTGTTGAAGGACTCCTGTCAGAAGCCCGCATGCTACGAGAAGAACGTCACTCTGGACGAAGGAGCCGTACGGACTCTCTGGGGATGACGGTGGCGGGCGGCATGTCCAGCCGAGGGTGGGACCTCCCATCTACGTCACCAACGTGGACTCTGACGGAGTGGTGGGACAGGAGGGCTCCATCCGCAAAGGTACAAAGAGCGTGGTTCCGTCCCAGATAATTACTCACTTCTATTTGTCGTCTACGACGGCGGTTTACAGACGGGCTGATTGATGAATTATGTTTCATTATGAAGTGTATTCATCCGGCAGAAAGACGCGAAAGATTGCTGCCGCGGTTCGGGCGCTCCGCAAATTGCCAAACAAAAAAGAAAAAAGAAGCACAAACAAACAGAGCTCGGGACTTCTAGTGTTCCGTCTGTGGAGCGCTTAATTATTTCGTGAGATGAATCGGTTCGGCTCTGAAAGTAGAGCAGAAAGAGGCCGTGTTGACGTCCTGTAATGCAGTTATTATTCCAGCTTTATAAGAGAGAGAATAAGAGGAGAAGGGCTTGGTTCTGGATGGTCCGAGGTCTACGTGCTCCTGAAAACTTTGTTGTGTTTTGAAGCGGACCGCTCATCTGCAGTCTGCCCGGGGCTTTTCGCGTGGCTCTCTAGCAGGCTGCACCGTCTGTTTCTCCTCCACACCGCTTTCATCGCTGCGAGGCTTTTCTAAAGCACAGGTGGCGCTCTGTCCCCCCCCCCCCCCCCCCCCCCCCCGCTTTGTGTCGACGCCGGAGCGAGGAAGGTTGTTGAATATTAAACGGGCAGATGATGAGTCCGGAGCGCCCCTGAGGTCTTTTGAAAAGCATTAATCAGGCTGTCCTCTCTCTCTCTCTCTCCCCCTCCTCCTCCTCCCCCCCTCACAGGCGACATCCTGCTGAACGTGAACGGGCTGGACTTGACGGGGTGACGCGAGGCGAGGCAGTGGCCAACCTGAGAACACCTCCTCCCCCGTGGTGCTGAAGGTCTTGGAGATGCGTTCCGCCGGAGGAGAGCCTCCAGGAGTGCGCGCCGCCGCCCTGCCTGACCCCGTCGCCCACCGACAGCACCAAGAGCCCGCTGCCCAACGACGACTACTCGCCGCTGTGGTGTCGTGGCTGCAGCTGCCCAGGTATAATTGACACACACACACACACACACACACACACACACCACACACACACACACACACACACACACACACACACTGGTCCTTTTGACCTCCTCCAGCTGGTCGCCAACCGAAATTCTGACAGAGCCAGCTGGGCAGAGAATGCTCATTATACTGTCTAACTTTCCCGGATGTATAGTCCCAACTATTCTCATTGTTTCTCATCTGCCGGGAGGAGGAGTCCCACCTTTATTCAAAGAGAGCCTTTGTTTTCTGAACACACAGTTAACGTGGAGAGATTAGCGCTCTTAATCTCTCTCTCTTGGCTCACGCAGACACCTGTCTACTGCTGCAAAGACATCGTCCTGCGGCGGAGCACTTCGGGCAGCCTGGGCTTCAGCATCGTCGGGGGTCAGGAGGAGGTGAACTGCAATCAATCCTTTTTCATCCGCTCCATCGTGGAGGGGACGCCCGGCCTACAACGACGGCAGGATCAGGTACTGCAGCGTTACAGCGGCCCCCGAGAAGCTTCAGAGCAGCTTCAGCCTACCTGCACCAGCAGAGAACAGACGGTTTTCAATTTAGTCGTAATTAATTACGTTGTGTCAGTTGTGATAATTTACATTCACGACTATCGGTTAATGGGTTAACCCACCGAGGACAGTTGTGAACCGGTGACACACGTGTCGGGTTATAGTTTAATTTGCGATCTATATTTAAATTTAACGATTGAGCCGTTCAGACATTTCAAATTCAGAATCGACGTGTCTATCCGATCGACCCGTTATCGACCTTTTTATATTGACACTTCCTGTCAAAAACGCTGCAACAGTAAATACAAAGGGGCCCAATTCAAAATGTGTACGATGTTTAAAAGGTCTCCAGAGACCACGAATATCAGCTGATCGATCGGAGCGCCTTTAACGACGCAGAGATCAAAATCGGAAATAAAATTTGCGACACAAAATGATAAAAGATTGGATGAATATAGCTTTATGAAAATGTCAACGGAGCGTCGGAGAAAAGGGAAAACGCTGCTCGTACTTTTTTTTCTTCTTAAAGGTACAGTGTGTAGCATTTAGGGAGATCTATCGGCTTCCCGAGTCTCTAATGTTTCTACAGTAGAAGTTTCAGTTGGTTGCGTTCTGCAAACTCGCCACTAGTTGCCGCCAGATCCTACACACACACACTGTACCTTTAACAGAAATCACCAGCTAAACTAGACCATCGCTAGAGGCTGACGATGCTCTCTCCATCTGTCCGTGTCGTGTGTGTGTGTGTGTGTGTGTGTGTGTGTGTGTGCAGGTGTGGGGACATCTTGCTCGAGGTGAACGGGACGAGCACGTGGGGGATGACCCACACGGCGCTGGTGCTGTCTTCTGAAGGAGCTCCGGGCCGGATCACCCTGACCATCGTCTCCTGGCCGGGCAGCCTGCTGTAGCAGCCGACCTCGGCGGGGCGGCACGCTGACCAAAGGAATGTGTGGAGGCGGAGCTTTGAGACCGGCTGACACCACCCCCCCCCCCCCCCCCCCCGCGAGCGTAGAATAGTGTGTACGGACGGACGGACACGGCTTGAGACTTTTGCCGGGAGTTTCAGAGAGGGACGAACATGAGACTGGATTGTTACCAGAGGTTAACTTGCCCCTCCGAGAACACTGAGCGTGTGGGGGGGAGGGGGTGGGGGGGGGGGGGGGGGATCCGGGCCTGAGCCACTTGTGACCAGGATGTTGTGAGTGGATCCGGTGGATCGAGGAGGAGACGCGACACGTTGCCAATTCCAGTAGTTATATATTAGGGTATGCGTTAAGTTGGACTCACATTTCTTTACTGTAAATGTTGGGTGTCTAAAAAAGAAAAAAAAAAAAAGAAGAAAAAAAAAAAAAAAAGGTTCTGATCCGAGCACTTGTAATACGTTTCTTTCTGTTCGTTTGTGGTTCGGCCTTTGAACGTAGGCTCCGTTCTGTTTGTACTGACGGTGGTCGTCATCTTTGCCAAGTAGTCGTCTGTGTTGAGATTTCTCTTTGGTTTCAGAAGCAATGGCTAAATTATCCAACCACTGGCAATAAGATATATCCAAAAAAATAAAAATAAATAAAGGATCAATGTGTTCATAACATGTTAAAACGATATTTAATTAGGTGACATTGTGGAGGCCTTACTAATTTTCTTACTTTTAAGAAGAAAAAAAACAAACTGACTTGGTTTCTGTGTGTCGGCGGACGGTCTGAGGCCCGTCTGCTGCGGTTCTATCTGTCACGCTTCGGCCTGTGTAGTATATCTGACGGTACATTTGGTTAAATGATCAATAAAGTCATTTGAAAAAGAGAGTTGTGGGAGGAAACTCTTGCTTTAATACGCTAAAAGTGATGCAACATAAACATTTTCTCCTCAGCTTCTCTCAATGAAACTCATTTTCTGATGAAACGCGCTGCAAGATGCCACAGGGCCGGTCTCATTAAACAGATTGAGAGACCGACAGTCGGTCGTATTTTAACTTCCTCTCTTGGTCATCAGAGATCGTCTTCTCGTCCTTCCTATTTCTTTCTGTGTCTACTCTGACCGTCTCTGTCCTCGGCACTCTCCCTCCTCTTCCTGCTGCTGCTGCTGTTGAGGACGTAGAAGACAATCACGCGATCATTCTGGCGTCTTTCATTCTGTTTCTCCGTGAGGACAGTGAGTGTGTGCGTGGATGGATTACTGATCGGGACAACTGGGAACAAAGTGTCAGGAGCCCTCTGGGCCTTCGTCTGCAAAATGTCACTGAAAGAGACACGTACCGACCAGGAAGAGACACAACATGACCACAAAGAGACACAACATGACCACAAAGAGACAAAACAACCACAAAGAGACAAAACAACCACAAAGAGACACGTACCGACCAGGAAGAGACACAACATGACCACAAAGAGACAAAACAACCACAAAGAGACACGTACCGACCAGGAAGAGACACAACATGACCACAAAGAGACACAACATGACCACAAAGAGACACAAAATGACTACAAAGAGACAGAAAACGACTACAAAGAGACGTAAAACGACTACAAAGAGACACAACATGACCACACAGAGATTCAGAACATCTACAAAGAGACACAAAACAACTACGAAGAGACACAAAATGACCCCAAAGAAACATAAAACGACTACAAAGAAACAAGACATCACTACAAAGAGACACAAAACAACTACGAAGAGACACAGAACTACAATCAAATAGGGAAAAACAATCACAGAGAGACACAAAATGGCGGCTGTGGCTAAGTGGGCAGAGCGGATCAACTACAAGGTTTCTGTTTGATCCTTATCTTCTGCTGTTGGTGTGGAGGTGTCTGCTCAGGATGCTCAATGAGGTCATATGTCATGTATGTGTATCAGGAGTGTTATGAAGTTTGAATGACCACAGAGAGACATCTATAGAGTGTGTGTTGCTCCTGTGTTAACCGTGTTTGTGCCCAGCAGCCTCATCATCATCTCTCTGTTAAACCTGCTGGAGGGTTTCTGCCTCTCCTCGCCGTCGTCTCTGCTCCTCCTCTCTCCGCGGCGTTCTTCTCTTCCTCCACCGCAGCGTTTGTGTCTTTGCTCTGCGGCGTCTCTGCCGCTGAAAAACATCACACATCGCAGCGATGTTCATGTTTTACATTTGCTAGAGTAACAAAGAGCCAGACTGTAGTGTCACAGCGTGCCCTTTACCGTACGTTACACTCAAACAGGCGTGCTGCAGTATCCTCTAAGCCAGAATACATTGATTATTCAGTGTAGGAGCTGCAGTCCTGTGAGACTACAACACCCATCAGTCATCAGCTCCTCTCTCTCACATGACCTCTGAAAACATATTCATATGCATCACTGAAATGTTGCTATTGATAGCTAAGTTCAAACACGGTTTTTGACTATGGTGCAGTTGGAGCGTCAGCACCCCGGGGTGCCTGAAGGACGGTCCAAAGATGAACTTTTCACTCTGTGTTTATGAAAAGTTGTTAAATCGCTGTTAAATTTGCACTCGTGCAGCGTGTTAAGACCAGCAGCCGACGCGTCTCTGTCCTGTACAAAGAGCTGAACCAGGAAACAACATCAAGAGTCAAGACGCATCTCGAAAACAGTCTTAACTATTAGCATATTTAAATTGAATTCATCAAAGTGTGTCCCATTACAGAAGCTCTCTCTGAAGGATTCAGTCTGTGACCGTGTCGTCCTCCTCGTTTCCACTGCTGCACTCGGTTCATTATTGACACGTTAAACTGTAAAGACAAACAGCTCAGAGAGGACGAACGCCGTCTTCTACACTACGAGGAGTAAAGCCGACTCTCTGCAAACAACTGGTTTCACCATTCTACTAATGTGACCTTGTCCACCAGGGGGCGACTCCTCTGGTCGTATAGAAGTCTAGTCTAAAATGACTCTACTTCTCTCTTGATTTATTCCCTCAGTAAACATTGTAAACATGAGTTTATGGTCTCAATCTCTAGTTTACAGTCTTCTTCAATACACCATGATGACGTATACGGCGTCTCTACGTCACTCCTCCTCAATCCAAATATGGTAACTTCCATTCATCACCGGTGGATCCAGCAGAAACTGGAGCTACTCGTGCGCTACTTGTTGCTGACAGTCCAATTAGCAACTTGAGATTCGAGTTGAGAGACGTCATGTTCTTCACAAATAGCCAGTTAAGATAATTAAGCCGATAAAGAGCTGAATCATCAGCATACGGACTGTTTACCTGCATTCAACTGAAGGCCGCTCAGACATGAGTGGTCAATATTACTCCAACTACAAACGCAAAACAGATCTCTTCCGTTGCCGAAGTCTTGTCCCGTTGCCCTCAGATTACATTCATGAATGCAGTTGGATTGTAGAAAGGATGAAGACTGATCGTCTCGCCTCTCCGTCGCCGTTTGTTTCATCTCTTTGGTTAGATGGTCTCCAATTCAATCAAGCCATTGATGGAACCGCGATCGTGTAAAGACACCGGCGCCAATCAGTTCTCTCCGGACACAACAAAGATATACTATTTCCGCAGGAGGGTGAGTGTAAAATCGAAACGAAATTGGCGACTCGGGTCAATTTAAAGCTACAAAAGAGACGAAAACAATCGGCAGAGTGTGTGAGAAACAAACCTCCACAACACAGAGACGTTTCCTCCGTGTTGGCTCTTGTTTCGTCTAAATCAAGCAGCAGTCTTCTGCTAATTCAGATCGGCTGCTCGTTATAAGTCCAGACAGAACACAGATGACACTTGTTTGTTGGATTCAAGAGTAAAACCTCAACGTGTGCTGAAGGGGGATCTCTGGTGTCTTCTATGCGTTTACATTTCCACCTTGGCCCAGCATGCAGCTTTAGAATAATCACCCTGACCTTCTGAAAGAGTCTCCACGCTTTTCTCTCTGTCGCCATAAAAGTATCATCTGGCTCCAAAAGACTTCACAGGAAAAGTGCAAAAACTGCAGAGCGAAAGCGAAGGACGGCTCACACACGGCTGCAGTAATTATTACCATCCCACTCGCTCAGCGCAGGAAAAGAGAGAGAGAGAGAGAGAGGGAGGAAGAGCCTTTAGGGCCAGAGCAGTTGCAAGTACAAAGCTGCATATATTCAATATTTGGAGACAGCTCTTGTGTTAGCGGCGGGGGATTAGGACCCAAGGCCCACATTTGTTCTCGCTCAGAGCCGTTAGCTTTAGCCGAGAACACAGACGCTTCCCAAGGAGGCCGTGCTGGAGGAGGGAAGCGTCGCTCGGGATCTGTTTTCACATTTTAGGGTTTTTATTCGGGCCGGGCCTGTGGGGGGAGTGGGGAGGGGGGGTGTCAGGATCACAGATTTCATAAAAACGCCTGTCGCGGTGTAATTCCGTCCGAAGGAGATTCAGTGAGCCGCGCAATTTATGATCGGCACAGTGAACATGAAAGGAATAAAAAGGAGGGGTGGAAGGAAACGTCTACTAACCGGAGGAGCGGGACGATGTCGTTGTTTTGGCTTCGTTGCGGCGCCGGTGGGACAGAACTTTAGGTTTGTTCTCTCAAAGATGATATAAAAAAACAATCTAAGACAAAAACCTCGTTACTGTCTATCTCCTGTTCCTGCTCTGTTCTAATCTGTGATAATCATGCTTTACATTTACAGCATTAGAGACGATTAACATGTAGATTCGACTAATGTGACCTTGTTTGGTAACATGTCCCATGATGCAATGTGTCTAAACGCAACTGCACAGTTAATCCCTCTTGGCCCCGTTTTGCATGTATGTAAAGACGGCCGTGTTGTTTCTTGAAGAGACCAAACACTAGATATGAAATCTTTATTTTAGTGTCACAAACTGGGTCCCACGCCCGGAGAAGAACGACTTTCACCTTCCTGTCTGCCCCCCCGACGACGTTCCTTTCAGTTTTACCAGGCTGCCGTACTTGGGTGTGAGACCGGGTCGGCGACCCTCCGGCCTCTTGGGTTTCGTGAGGATCGTTAGATCCGGCCGAACGGACGTCCATTTAATCAGGTTATTGATGAAACCGTGATTGTGGCGCCAATGGCTTTGTTCCAGACAGAACAAAGATATATTATTACCGTCGAAAGGGTGAGTGAAAAAATCGAACGAAATTTGGGGCCTTGTGTCAATTTCAACCTGCAGAGGAAGTGAAGCAGTTTGTGTGAGAAGCAAACAAGTTTGGTCAAAGATTACCGGTGAGCAGCAGAGAGCTTTAACCTCCAGAACAAAGCCAGCAAGCGAGCACGTTCTAAAGGCTGTTAGTGGCAAGAGGAAGAAGGAACGGATACAGAAGGATGTGTGGAAGCAATGAGAGAGAACGCTCTATGTTTAATAAATGAGGACAAGCAAGCACTTCTGAAGGACCGTCAAAACTGATCCGGTACAGACTCCGATGTTGGCTCTGCAGAGAAAAGAGCTTCATGGATGAAGTGAAGTCAGAAAGACAAAAAGTAAGTCACATTAAGGGGGAATAAAACCAGATGTCTGTGGGAGAACTCGCAGGCCTCGAGTCAGAGCCTGGAGAACGGGAAAGAACGTGTCACCGGGCACAGAACCCAGCCGAGGAGAATCAAGAGAACGGGCCGGTTTTTACCGAAGCGAAGAGGCCATTTGGATCGGAAACAAAAACCTGCTGCCGATCCAAATCACGAGGATTCTCTTTCAGAACCGCAGGCCAGACTTCTGAACGTGTAACAAACGTCTCCAGCTTCATCGTGCTTTTCACTGTGTGGTATTATTGACTGGAGCAAAACATAGTCCGAGGCTGTGAGAACGCTTTTTAATTAACAACGCTCTGATTCGGTTCCGTTGCATTGTGTCACGGCGGCCGTTTCTTCAGTTATCACTTGCTGTTTCACATTCAGTCAGCTAAACTCTTTGTCAACGCTGAAAGTAGCCCGACAGCACTTTCTAATGAAGCCTTTTAGGCCACGTTTAAAGCAAGGAAGACAATTATCATTTTAATTCCCTCGTCACACCGGGGCTCCTCCACTCCATTATCTCCCAGTGAACTTACTAATGTGTGCAGAAGACCAGTCATCAAACTAACCAGAGGGTATTTAAATTAAATTCAACGTTCGTGTGTGTGTGTGTGTGTGTGTGTGTGTGTGTGTGTGTGTGTGTGTGTGTGTGTGTGTGTGTGTGTATGTGTGTGTGTGTGTGTCTGTGTGTGTGTGTGTGTGTGTGTGTGTGTGTGTGTGTGTGTATGTGTGTGTGTGTGTGTGTGTGTGTCTGTGTGTGTGTGTGTGCGATGCCGTGTGTAAGAAAGTGGATTGATTGCGGCGCCGTTAAAGAGAAGATGGCGGCTATCATCCAGAGATGTCTGGATGATAAACCTGCGTGTCCACTGGGACCGGTCGGAGGTGTCGGGGGGGGGGGGGGGGGGTCATCAACACGTGTGAGCGTTAAGCTCATGGAATCTATTAGCGGTTGGCGGTCACAGCTGATAACCAGTAGCTGAGGCCTCCAGGGCGTCCATTCCCCTCACTCTCTGTGTGACTCAGCTTCTTCGTCAGCGAACACCACCATTCAACCAAAATTTACTCGAATTACTTTGCTGTTAAAAAGGTGTTTGAGATTAAACCAAATGCTGCCCCTGTGTACTTAATATTTAGACATTTTCATTCTTTAAAAATCACCAGAATGCAGGAAAACAAAGTGTGTGTTGTAGAGACTCTTTGGTTCCGAACATTCGACCTCACCAATGATCAATCAGAGGGAAAACAACAAGGCAGTGGAGGGCTCCATCTGTTTCTCTCTTTCACACTAACAATGAATCCCTCCGGTTCCAGTCTAAAAATAGCTCAGAGCAGAGTCATAAATCAATGTAACACATAACCTGTACATGTGAGCGTGTGTGTGTGTGTGTGTGTGTGTGTGTGTGTGTGTGTGTGTGTGTGTGTGTGTGTGTGTGTGTGTGTGTGCCTGCAGTGCGACGCCCAATCATGTGACCAGGATGGAGGGCAACACACATCAACCCGAAGTGTGAGCGGCACACGTCTGACAACAGGAATAGAACGAATCCATCGGTCTGATGAATCTCTGGATCTCCGGAGCGTTCCCCGTGTGTGTCTGTCTCACACATGTGATTCCACAGCTTCCGCCTACAGACTCCCAGCTGTCCCCACGTCCCACTTCCCTCATTTGACCCACGAGACTTTCAACTTCATGGTTGTCAACAACACCACAACTTTTGCAACCACACACAGGCTGAGAAAGATGTCAGCTGTGCTGAGTGCTGAATTACTATTTAGGGAAAATCCCAACTTCTGATCTGAAGCTAGTATCTCAGTCAACGGTAACGGCAGGAATATCTCTGATACCAAACGTGTTTTTGAACCAAAAATATGTTTTATAAATACGTTTAATACCAGGCTCATATCACGCTGGCCTAACCACACAGTGCTACCTGGTTAACGTTGTGAAACGATTGGTTTGGTTTAGGCATCAAAACTACGTGGTTATGGTTAAAAAAAACAATTATGGTTCATATAACATCGTAACGCAAAATCATAACGCAATATCGCAAAGAAACATTGCAATATTACAACACAACATCGCAACGCAACATTACAATGCAACAATGCAACGCAACAATGCAACGCAACATCGCAATATTACAACGTAACATTGCAACGCAACATTACAATGCAACAATGCAACGTAACATTGCAGCACAGCATCGTAGCATTACGCAGCAACGTTACGCAGCAACGTTACGCAGCAACGTTACGCAGCAACGTTACGCAGCAATGTTACGCAACAACGCAATGACGCAACACAATGACGCAACGCAACAACGCTACGCAACAACACTACGCAACATCGTAACGCAACATCATTACGCAACATCGCAGTGTTACGCAACAACGTTGCGCAACAACGGAACGCAACAACGGAACGCAACAACAGAACGCTACACAGTAACATAACTTAATGTAACAACATCATAAATATCAATCGTTCTTTGTGTATTTGCTCTTTAAACCTTTAAACCTCTTTCACTTTCAGTAACAGTTATTCGCTGGACTGCATCACTTGCTCTGTCCGAATACAAAAACATTGACATTCAACATTGCCGTGGTTTGTGGAAACTTTCAATGCCACCATTTTCTCCAGTCGACTGGGCTGAACATGTTTGTGTTTTAGTGTCACCCTCATCCTTTCATACAGTATGAGCTTCAGGTCAGCTGAGGAGGAGGGAAGTCGAGCCTGCGAGTATTCTCGTTGGCAGCTGCCTAAGTTGATGAAAATGAAATAGACATCTGGCAAACGGTCAACACTGAGTGTGCGGAGAAAATGTAGGGCACGACTTGGCTTGTGCATGCATGTGAGCGTTTAAGCACAGGGATACTGGCAGACTGTGGGGTAGTGGGGCACTATGTGAGGTTTGGATATCAGATCGGCTCTTATCAACCCTGAGCCGCAGGCAGGAAGGACTCCAGCTCCACGCAGAGGAGCATACGCTGAATCATTTCCTGGCAGATGCAGCGAGTTATTCTGCAATCTCACTGCACCAGAACAAAAAATTATAATAATCAAATAAAACTATTTCTGTACATGCTGGCGATAAGTTCTCCTGACCTTGCAATAAGTCTTGATTTTGGTCACAATAGTCTTTCGCAATAGTGTGCATTTATTCAGCATCACTGTCACAGCTGTTGTTCCACGTTTGGAACATTTGGTTTTCTGCTACTTGAGCCAGACGGTATAAGAGGACGTTCACATGTTGCCTCGTAAAACGTGTGGAAAAACCTTTAAACCGGATGTAGTGAAGTCCTTGTATGGCGAGAATGACGCAAGTAAAATGGTCCGTGGGACAGATACTAAAGCGCCGGGTTGTCCCGCACTAAAGTGGTTAACTTCACCTCTACGTATTTGCCGTAGAATCCGCCAGCTGTGATTGGTTGTCCCTCGTCACATGTCACGCGGCTCACTTTTATCTCGAGGCTCAGCCGTCGAAAAAACGAAAAACAGGCGCTTGGGAAACACTCGAGCGCTGCGACGGCCTCGCTCTCGCTTTTCGCGTATCTACTGATTAACATCAATGGATTTGTTCCTTTGTTCCTCTTGCAGAAACTACCATCACGTACCACTATACATACAGTCATGTTTAAATATCACCCGGCACTGATACCAACGAAAGACTCCGCCCTCATCTCCGGTCTCACCTGGCAAACAGACCGTTGCCGTGTTTTTGTCTTTTCTTTGACGTTTTCAATCATCCTACAGCAAATCTCACTCGTGTGCGAGACAAAGAGGGAGAAACTGGCTGCAAATGCACACATATTGAAGGAGCCCAGAACAGACTGGATGTCTGGACCAGAACCAACACACTATATGTTGCCCGGTCCAGAAGGCCACAGCTGCTCAGCAGACATTTGCGTGTTTCCTGATGGAACGGGGTGCGTGCGTCTGGTGCTTGATCAACATGGCGCACAAAAGGGAAGCAGACTTGAGGATGACCTTCATTAAATTAACTGACCAAAGGGGTTAACTTCAAGTCACTGAGACTCACCTATGTGAGGAGGAACAGCTCCCCCTGCCTCTGTCTCCGCCTCTGATATCACAACGGCCGTGATCTCTGGACCTGTCTCTGTCCCGGGACCGGCTCTGGCCAGAGTTGGAGGCCATACTCCTTGGGTTTAAGGATGGCGCACCTAAGAGAAAGAGCAGAGGAGCCACACGGCTGACTAAAGAGGACCAAACACAGCAGGTTTCATGTCCTCGGTGTGTAAAGTAAGCGTTCAGAGCAGCACCTGCCGCCCTTTTCTGCTGAACTTCTTCAAAAACAAGACTTAATTACCTCTAATGGCAACTTTCTATCATATTCAAGACATAAACTCACTGGAAGTTCAAACAGAATATATATAGGGCAGGTACTAAAATAAAATATATATAAAAAGCTGTCCTAAAAATAATCAAAGCCAACCTTCAAAAGGCTGTGAATGTACATTGATCTGTCTAAAAGATTTGCAGGTTTTCAGAGCCAAATCACATATCGTAGTCCTGATTGAAATGTTTCTGGATTCAAACACAGTTGAGAGAGCGACTGACTCAAGGAATCCATCAACAGAGCCAGAAAAAGAGGAGCAACACTCATCTTCCATCTTGATTGATAGGCTGTATCTAAGGTCACGATGCAGTGCATGTTTCTGCAAACTAAAGGAGACGTTGAACGTTTCTGAACCAAAAATACGTCTTGTGAATTATTTCATATCAGTCTTGTATCACGCTTGTAGAAACTCACAATGCCAGGAGGTTAACGATGTGAAACCATTGCTTTGGTTTACCTTTACAATGTAACAATGTAACAATGCAGCGTTACAATGCAGCGTTACAACGCAGCGGTACAACGCAGCGGTACAACGCAGCGGGACAACGCAGCGGTACAACGCAGCGGTACAACGCAGCGGTACAACGCAGCGGTACAACGCAGCGGTACAACGCAGCGGTACAACGCAGCGGTACACTTTCAACAACAGTTGCTCGACATTCACTCACTTGGTCACTTGCTCTGACCGAAATGCAAAAAAGGAACGTATCTGTGGTTTGCAGAAACGCCATCGTCATGGTGTAGCATATGGAGAACCAGCTCATAGACGGATTATTATGGAACATTATACACGCTGTACTTGTAGACGTAGACATGTACCTGATGAACGCTGGTGCAGTGAAGTTAAGAGGTCATCAAAGCCTTTAGCGTGTCCTCTGAAGATGAAAACAAAAAGAGAACGTAAAACCTCTCCATGACCCCACAGTCACTTTACAACATACAGACTTTACTGAAATAATGCAGTTTGTTCTATGTGTGGCAGCATGTGAAGTCAATCTTTTATAGCATCTCTCAACCTCCTTGTTGATTGTAAATTCCTGACATGTATTGCCAGTTGAGATTGTGAAAAGAAAACAGAGCAATCAAATTTACAGATGAATCAATGAATGAAAAGAAGAAAAGAATGGTCTTCGCGATCAAAGCGCTCTTCCGAATGCACAGCTGTGTTTTCGGAGTGTTTGAAGTGGCTGGCTCCGTGTGCTCGCCAGCCCATCGGGAACCCATGGAGGGAGTTCTGCTGCTACTATCTGGATCCCCGACCCCGTCCACGTGGCCTGGAAACCAACACCCGCTTCCAATTGAAAGCTTCCGAGTGTGCAGAAGGTGTGTGTGAAGCTCGGCCAATGAGATGGCTTCCCAGCAGGTGTGAGCCATTAACCCCGTATTGAGCAGGTCCATCATTCATTGTACTACGTCAGCACTTCTCTCTCTCTCTCTCGCTACTATTTCTGATGTTGCTGTACCAGAGACGTAGAGAGGCTCGTTTGTGAATGGAGGAGTGAGCGCGTGGCTGCTGGCATGACACTGAAATGCACCACGAGTTCCTTTAACGGACAACAGACCCGTTTACAGCCGACGTCATCAAAGACATGCACGTTTGACACCAAAAGTGGGCTTGTCAGAACTGGTGTTTCAGTTCAGCGAGTCACCGTGTCAACCGGTGACTTTCAGCCGGTTGCTCGTAGTAACTTAAAGGTTGGTTAACTTCAGAAACATTGATAGTTGTGTTAAAATTCTGATTAGATACTGACAGCGATCAATAAAAAAAAATCCAAATATGGTAACTTCCTGTTGCAAAAAAGCCAAGATGGCAATGGCGAAATCGGCGAAATCGGCAAAATCGGCGATTTTTCGGATTTGATCCTCTATTTTCTTCTGCAATAACTTCTCTTGAGGGTTTCGGTTTCTCTGGGTTTTCTGTTCTGCTCCTTGCTTCCTGTTTTATTTTGATATACTTTCACCTCACGTGTCGTGTCGCGGCTTTACTTCCTGGTTTTGTGATCGTCTACTCCGCCCTGATCTGGTCCTCTGGGTTTAATCACGCTGCTGTCCTCGTGTGTCTTCAGTCCGTGTGCTTCTTCGTCGGCTAACTGTTGCTTTTCGTGAGAATTGTTTCACCAGTTTTTCACAAGTGACTGTGATGTTTTCCTCCTTGCGTTTTGAGTTTCTTCTTTATTTCTTGACATCTGTGGATTTGCTGCCTGTGGACTTTCAGCTTGAAAGCCTTGTTCTTCATCAGGGGACACATCAGGCTCATTTTTAGGTTCATACAGGTATTGTGACTTTCTATAATGTCCAAAAAACACTCTATTATTCTCATACTGTCTGTCTGAATATACCTGTATTCACCCTGAAACGCTCCATTTTAGCACCTGTCTCCACCTTTAGGTAGTTCTCATGACGTAGAGCCAAATCTGATTGGCTTGTTGAGTCACATGTTTTCTGATCTAGACAGCCCACAAAAAACACATTTCCCAGTTTGTGGTTTAGATACTCCAGATACCGGTTCTTCATGATCACCCTCCTGCTGCCGTGGCAGTTTGACTTGAGAGCTTGTGTGTTGTTATCACCCAGATTTAGACACTTTCCAAAAGTATTATGATATCTGATCCTTCCCTCTCTTACTGTACGTGTCCTCACCGAACCACATTGTGTGAAATCCACCAAAAAAAGTATTTAAAATGTCCAAATCGAGATGTTTAAACTGCCTTAAATCCTCTCCAGCTACTGCCATTCAACCCTTCCTGTTTGTGTCACGACTAAAGCCAACATCTAGTGTTTTCTCCATTTTGACTCGTTCGGCTGTGCTTTTTTTTCTCTCTCCTCAACGATGATTGGATTCAATTTTTTTTCGACAAAAATACAGATTCAGACTGAATTATTTCAGCAGCAGAAACGACGCCACGAAATCTCCCCTTAAAGGCACGTCATTTGGGAAATTGGCACGACTCTCGTTCAAATGCTGAATCTGGACGCTGGGGGCCCCTCTGGGCCTTTGGCCCCTGCACACGGTGTGGGGAGCCAGCGCCCGGACCAGGCCAGGAATACCTGCTGTTCCTAATATCCCCAAGGGAGAGAGGCTGAGCAGCAGATAGAGGCAGCCGCTCTACTCACACGCGTGTGTGTGTGTGTGTGTGTGTGTGTGTGTGTGTGTGTGTGTGTGTGTGTGTGTGTGTGTGTGTGTGTGTTGGAGAAAAGTTGAAAAGGAAATGATTCATAAAGCGTTCAGGAGAGATGGCTGGCAGAGTTCACAGGAACAGTAAGTCCCTGAAGGATGTGAGGATTTTTTTTGGCGGATGGACCGAGATGTGAGGAAATCCATCCTTTAGGACGGAGTGAACGGACACGGCAAATTAGTAGAGAGGGAGAGAGAAGGACCGAGAAAAGAGAATGATAACGAAGGGACAGGAAGCGAGAGAGACGGAGAGACAGACGGGAACGACGTCCAAGAGAAACAAGCTCAGAGGCAAAACAGAACCGGAGTGGAGCTGCATTCAGGGCCCGGTTAGACAACGCAGGAGAGCCTGTGGGGTCCGATGTGGCCCACTTGTGAGGGTGAATTATGGCTGAAATGTGGGAGTTTGCAGATGGGTTTGTGACACGGAGCGGAAGAGGGTTGTGTGTGTGTGTGTGTGTGTGTGGGGGGGATGACGCCTTGGTGATGCTGATAAACAGGCACAAATAAGGTTGTCGTCTTGGTTTCTACCTTATTTGGCCATCGGTCCGGCAACCGAGCACGGCGATAAGAACTGATACGGCTCAGAATGAAGAACGCTAACGACGGAGGACGGGTCGTCCTCCGGTGTCAAATTAGAGCCACTGGCTCTGCCTCAGCAATCGGCTTCCGACAGCGATTATCCTGCTTTATATCTTCAGCACTAATGCGCCGTTTATTAATGATCTCCGCTCCTGTCTGTGACTAATGTTTCTTCTTCTCACCGTTTTTGCTGAGTTTCGTTTGCCTGCACCTGAGTCAGACCTCCCGGAACAGAGATCAGTGTTTCCCTGACAGTAACATCTGCAGGACTACAGTCCAGACCAGAGACTGTGAGTGGATCATGGTGGCGTCACTCATCGGTCTGTGGACCGATGTTATGAAGCCTCAAGTTCAGCGATTTCGCCGTCGCCATCTTGGCTTTTTGCAACCAGTGAACAGGAAGTGACCATATCTGGACTGAGGAGGAGTGACGTAGAGACACCGTATACGTCTGTGGTAGAGACCTGTCAATCACTGTGTAGCCCCGCCCCCTAAAGCATCCCCTGCTTTATGGTGTGTTTGACTCTAAATGGAGCATAATGTACTAAATGAACATCATGCTCTATTGAAGAAGACTGTAAACTAGAGATTGAGACCATAAACTCATGTTTACAATGTTTACTGAGGGAATAAATCAAGAGAGAAGTAGAGTCATTTTAGACAAGACTTCTATACAACCAGAGGAGTCGCCCCCTGGTGGACACTAGAGAGAATGCAGCGTTTAAGGTTAAGAAGCGACCGGTACAGACACGATGAATTCATGGACTCACCTGTCCAGGGGAGCAGGACGGGAGGGAGGACGGGGTCCTGATCGGTAGAGGGAACCTGCGTGGAGAAGAAGACAGGATCGTGACCTCACGTGAATCTATATCAGGACTCGACAGTGAGGGTCGCCATTTTGAGAAATTGACAACCAATTCTTGGCTTTACTTTTTGACAGCAAACAGCCAGACGTGCGCCTTTCAATTTACTTTCTACAAAATCCAAACTACACGAGAGCTCAGTGGACACATAACGGACAAAAAGATGTTCTCCAACAAAGAAAAATATATGTCAGCTGGATGTAAATATGAGGGAGACACGTTCAGTGTGGGACGATCGATGTGTCGGCGTTAATGAAGTGGAACGAAAACCGACAACATCCCCAACAACATTCACGCTGCTTCTCCTTCTTAAAGTAGAGACGTCGGATCAGCCTCATCATGTCACGGCTGCAAAAGGCCTTCTCTCCTTTTCCTCCGTCAATAAAACAGGACGAGTCAAACGCTCGCCTGCACAGCTAATGGTCCCACCGAGCAACACAATCAGTTCTGAATCACACACACACACACACACACACACACACACACACACACACGTACAGAGATTCCTTTGAAGAGCCAAGGCTAAAACACACATTGACATCTGGATACCATTCCCTTCTTCTTTTTTTTCCATAAAGACCCCTAACGTGAGAGCGCCTCGGGGCAGACAGAACACACACACAACAATGGTTGAAACAGGAGGGAGAATAATAAGAGCTGTTGGAGGTTCAAGCTTGAATATGAGGAGAAGGAGCGGGGGGTGCTTTGTAAGTGAAATGTAGAACATCTTCCTTCCCTTTTGCAAAAATACGAGCCCCGCAGGGTTGAGAGGGCCTGAACCGCGCTCTGTGGAAGACTTGACCCAGCGGGGCCTTTGATACTTCAGACCCCTGGACACCCGAGGGAAGACACACACACACACACACACACACACACACACACACATGAAGCTCCATCAGTCAGAGAGAGAAGGGCCTCAGGTGTAGCGCTGGAGGGCTGGATTCAGGCGATTCGTTTCAAGAAAACAGAGTAAAAGACGATGTGGAGCTGTGTGCTGCGTGTAAACCAAAAGGCCTCACAGGGAATCCGTTCAACAGATAGATCAACGTTACTGTGAGGAACTAGTTGTGAATCTGGCGGCGACGGACCCAGATCCACCTTCAACCTGCAGTGGGAGGAGGACAGCTCTGCTCACGGGTTCCTATGTAGCTCCGCTGCTCCCTGCCGATCCCACAGAGCAGCTGGTGGTCGGGAGGATCTTTCACGTGGTCCAGGACCACCTCGGCGGGAGGTTCCTACTGCGTTTACCAGTGGCAGCAGAGTCCCATCTTCAGCTGCAGGACCTTGAGCTCACCCCCTCCCCTCCCCCCCCCCCCGCTTCCTAGGAGCCATTACCGACGCCACGCCGCTGGAGACTCAGGCCTTACTGCTGGGCCCACTGGAGGGAAGGGAGGTGTGGGGAGAACCAGGACCGAGCTTTTACAGTTAGACCCTGCTGCAGTAGAAGTAGAGGTTTTCTAAATGGAGTCTGGCAGCTGCAGGGGTCACCAAAACCAACAAAAAAAAAAGGAAAGCTCCTTGTAGCTTTAAGTCATTGCATAAAGATGACAACAACATACTACATCTATGACTGAAGAAGTGATTCTCCTTCGTGCATTATTGCATACGCAGACCGCCATGCACTGCACACACACACACACACACACACACACACACACACACACACACACACACACGCCATCGAGGCTAGCGTGAGTGAGTAATTGTTTCTACCTGTTGTGATCTCTAGAGAGTGTTTGATGAGGGCTGGAGCTCCATGCTTGGCAGCATATGAGAGAGCTAATGGCTGAGGGCTAATTGCTGCAGATTGTGCTTGCGTGGCTCTCCTCTCTCTCTCTCTCTCTCTCTCTCTCTCTCTCTCTCTCTCTCTCTCTCTCTCTCTCGCTCTCTCTCGCTCTCTCTCGTGATAATGCCTCACAGAGCGACAGGCTGGAGGCTTTTAGATGCAGTTTGATATTTCACGTTGAGCCTGCATGCTGACGTTCTGCACTCGGGCAGAGCTCTGAGTTTTATTTCCTCTCTGCTGAGGTAGAGGGCTGCTGCCTCGTGCGCTCTGAGACGCAGCCGTGCACGTGGGCTGATGTGCACAGCTCCTCTTGCAGTGACGGTGTCCTGTCATTGCCTCGCTGCCTGTGAAGAGCGAAGACATGATGCATGCTGCTCAGAAGCTTTCCTGAAAAGCACAGCTGGCTTTCTCAACTGCAAAAGTCAAAAATCAATACTGGGTGCAGACGTCTGATGTTATTAGATTAGTTTTCTTGGAAATGATGACAAAGCCTTAATCGTGTTGTTATTTCACAACCAATAAGAGGAACGTTCATGTAGTGCTGGTTCTGTTGGTCCCTGTGGACTAAAGCTGTGGTGTCTCTGAGCACCAGAGTCTCTTTAGAAAACCTTTCATTCTACTGCAGCAGGGTCTGACAGTCTGACCCTCTTACTCCTGGTTCTGGTTCTCCCGTTGCCTCCCTTCCCTCCAGCGGGTCCAGCGATACGTCCTGGGTCTCCAGCAGAGAGGAGAAGCTCTGCTCCTGGAGGAGGAGGAGGAGGAGGAGGAGGAGGAAGAGGAGGAGACGCTGCAGCTGCTGCCAGGAGCTGAGCTTCTCCTCCTCCCTCCGGAGCTCCGACTGCAGGTCCAAGGCTGCAGGAGAAGCCGGATCTTGGTCTGTCTACGGTGGACCAGGTCTCTGCTGGAGGATCTGGGTCTGTCCACGGTGGACCAGGTCTCTGCTGGAGGATCTGGGTCTGTCCACGGTGGACCAGGTCTCTGCTGGAGTCTGAGCTGAAGGACTTTCTGTATGACTTCACCAGACTCCGACCCGGTGGCACAGATGACCAAGCTTACCAAAATAGAAACAGACCATCTTCTCTCTGACGGTCTCGTTCGCTGATGGAGGTCACATGGAGGATCAGGATTACACTGAGACCGGTTCAGAGTCAGTTAAGTACGCCGATGTTCCTCGTTTCCATTTAAATGCTAAAAGCTGTCGAGGTCAGTAGTTCAGTGATCTGAGGGTGTGCGGTGATGGAACGGTCAGTTCATAAAGAACCGCACATCTGCTCCGTGATCTTCAGTGTCGGAGCTGAGCAGAAGGACACACACACACACACACACACACACACACACACACACACACACACACACAGTGACCCACTAACCGGCCTTGTGCTGCACTGATAGATGACAGGAGAACAACGCTGCAGTGACACGCTTCACATTCTGCACCTATCGAACACGTTTCTGTCGTCTAAAGCGACCTGAATAGAAAACATACTAAAGACTAAAGAACCCCCCCCCCCCCCCCCTTTCTCCCTGTACACTCGGTCTGTTCAGCACATTTCTCATCCCATAATACGCTGGCCCGGCACTTTCTTCTGTTGTTTTTTTTTTTTAATACCAGAGGCTATTTTTATCATCTTACACATTTGCACCACAAAAGCAGAGCCGGGGCCTATAACTTAAAGAAAGGGGGCGTGGCTTAGATAAAAGCTACGCAAATACACTTCAAAGCTGGAGATGTTCTGTTCAAAGCTGCGGTCGGCAGGATGTTTGATATTTTGGTTGTATTAGCAGCTCTGGCACCGGGTTCACCGGGCAGTATGGGGCTCACATGGGGGGGTGGGGGGGTGGGGGGGTGCTAAAACCGGCGCATCTATTTCGGAACCTTTGAAGATGAAGATACGGCATGTGGAGCCTTCCTGGATCTCGATCTGATTCACTACAAAGACCGAGAGGAAGTCCAAAGACTGACAGCACCTGGATGGCACCGCAGACACCTGCCAGCAGAAAGACATATGTCTGTTCCTACACACACACACACACACACACACACACACACACACACACACACACACACACACACACAAGCTGCTCTGCTCACCTCTGTCCTTCAGCTCCACAGGATTATTTATCATCACGAGACAAACACACGCGGTCAGATGTCCGTGAGTCATTGGTGCAGCTGCTTCTCACCTGAAGTCTCCGCTTATTAAACCTCCTCATCTGTTCACGATCATGTCGTCAGGTGAGGAGAGACAACACACGAGGACGCGGTCCTATTACAGGGTGACGTCGCTGCTGCTGTTTTAACCCCTGGACCCTGTTTCTAGCGGGAGCACTTTATTTAGAACTGGTCCGGCACTGATGGAGGGAGACTTACGTGGAGGAGGGACGAATGCAAAGAGAGATCTGAAGTCGAGTCGAGACGGCTGATGATGAAACGTGAATGTGTCATCGGACACCTCCACCTGCAATGTAGACACAGCTATTAACACACACACACACACACACACACACACACACACACACACACACACACACACACACACACACAGGCTACCTGAGGATGGTTCCCCTCCTCACTGAGACTTCCGGCTCGTCCTCCGGTCGTCACGCCGATCGTCTGTCTGTTGGTCAGGTCACATGATTAAACATTATTCATGCCGCATCCCAAAAAATAGCAGAAGTCGTTTTTATTTCACATTCACCTTCTGATGTTCACTTATATAACATTTAAAACAACAACAACAACACAGGACTTTGTCCTCATCTCACTCCCCTCAACTGACTGCAGGTCCATTAACGCATTAAAGCTCCTTATCTGGGTCATCTCGCCTTCTTCACACACACACACACACACACACACACACACGGGACAATAACCTCTTTCTGTCACTAGGACTTAATCAACAGCAGAGGGAAACATACAGGAGAGAAAAACAGGAATAACGACTTCATCTAATGGGAGGAACGTCTCTTCTGCTCGCTTCATCCCTGAAACGCACAGTCAGTAAGAAAGCTTTGCAGGGAGACAACACACACACACACACACACACACACACACACACACACACTTTCGTTCAGAAAGAAGACGGCCGTGGTTGAGTGCATCACATGCTGCAGTAGGACTTCCTGGTGCTCTGTCACTCAGAAGCATGACGCCACATGGTGCTCAGATCCACATGACCCCTCCTGAGGGGGGGGGACGTCATCGAGGGACAAATCTTTAATCGAGTCCAGTCCTGCCAGTCAGCGTCCTTGGGATGGGAGGGAGTTAGTTGGGGGGGGGGACACGTGTGAGCAAGACGCACCTGGTCCATAAATATACACACAATGCATGCTGGGACTGGATGCTATTTTACTAACATGACGAGCATCTGCAGCTCATGAGCGTGCACGTGAACGGCGGGAGAGTGAAACCGGGTCTAACAGCCGCGTGTCCCAGCGGCTTCAGCCGGATCCGGTGCTGGAACGATTCCTCTTAAAAGCTTCACGTTCACGTTGGAGAGGACAGAACTGATGCGCAGCAGAACGCCGACCTGTTTGACTGTTACTGCGTTACTCTGACTTCACACTCTGTTGTACTCGAAGGTGGTTCTTTCAACTAGAATGCCTCCTGAAGAACCGAGCCGAAGCTCAAAGTCCAAACACAGAACCGTGTTAGTACAGTTTATGAGCACTTCTGTCTCATTGTGTCATTTTATTGAGCTTATTTTAACAAGAGGAACACAAGAGCAGCAGCATTCACAGTCCAACTCTCTGCAGAATAAAGCATAATGCATTTATAATAACTATTGATAACTTTCAACCACAGTCTACTCGGAGGCCCAGCTTCTGTTTCTGACCTCCGGTGTAAAAGTACATCGATCAGTACGACACGGGAGCAGTATTTCCATGTTGTAACTGGCCACGGTGATGTTTTAATACTTTAATCTGCAATATCTCCCTGAGGTCGAGTAACACGTAGCATAAAAACATGCTAATACTCTGCACCGCTTGAGTCACTGTGAGTGCAAAGTGGTGGCAAGAAAATAAGTGAAATTGTAAACATTTTTAAATATATATATATATATATATATATATATATATATATATATATATATAAATAAAATAACGATAAATAAAGAAGGGTATTTATCTGTCAAATATGGTTCATGGTGAGGATCCCTTCAGAGTATCTGCGTGTGTCTCAACACCTTCTATGGAACTCTCTTCAGCCTCTGTTTACCTCGAACACGTCGGGATCTCTTGCCAATGCAACCCTTGATGTTCTGAGCCCGTCTTAGGATCAGAGTGGGACAGATGGCGCCGGGCTGACAAACAAACACAAGAGTACCGGCTGCCAGCTTCTGCGGTAGCTCTCTGAGCTCTCTGAGCTCTCTGAGGGACAGCGAGAGGAGGAGAGAGGACGAAGACACGGAGACGCTCTGACCCACCTGGAGGCTGCTGGAGACGAGCCGCCAGGTGAAGCAGCTTTCTGTCCTCGTGTAGGGCGCCGCCTCTGGACCTGAGCGGAACAACAACAACAACAACAACATCATCACACTCCTCCTCTGCCTCCTACTCTGCCCCTCATTCATCTCTACTTAAACCAAGAGCGATGCTCTCTGCTGGGATCCATGAGCGACGTCTCACCGGGGTTTTACCGCTTGGTTTCCTGTTAGCTGCGCAGACGTTCCCCTGTTTCCTGCAGTAGGCGGTCCAGCTCTCCTCAGTGAAACCGTAGTTAAAGTAATCTGACATGTTGGCACCTGAAAGCACAAATAGAGGCAAAACAAGCTGAACGCTCGAAGAGAGAAGATCGTGGAGAGAAGAGCCAGAGATGACTTCTCACCAGGGTTCCTCCACGGCTTCTCCTGGGGGCGCCTCGCCTTCACTGGGACGTGTTGGACGTGGTCCGACGTGTCCGTGTCCAGTAGCTGTGTGTCCTCATTAACTGTGGAACGTTTGACAGCATTGATCGCTCACAATCACCAAGGACTTTAAGATTATTACTGAAACAAAAAGATGACCTTTGGAGGCTGAACGCTGATCAGTTATTTACCCGATGACGTCCTGGTGTCTCTCTGTCTTCTGTCCTCTGTGTTCTGTGACTCCATTATGTGGGTTTCTATTGCAAGACAAAGGACAGAACTCTGACTACAGGCCCGTTAGCATGCAGACAAACCAGAACCAGTGACATAGAACAAGAGAAGGTTGTGTCTGATGTGTGTTATGTTGATTTGATGTTGATGTGTGTGCATGTGTGTGCATGTGTGTGCATGTGTGTGCATGTGTGCATGTGTGTACATGTGTGTGCATGTGTGTGCATGTGTGTGTGTTGTTGTAGTCATCGACAGCTATATTCATATTCTATTTATTCATTTATTAAAGTTGATTTATGTGTCGTTTTCTTAAATTCGTATTGTGATGGATTGATCCAGCTTTGGGTCACACCCCAGACCCCTGATACAGGAGCAGACCAGCACGGTCCCGTTGAGGTCTTGATCCGACTCACCGACTGCATCTCTCCTCTCAGCGTCGACGTCCGTCCGCTCAGGCGAGTTCCCGGAGCTGCAAGAACATTACCGACGTGATCGTCTCCATCACCGCCACACCGGCGTGAACACTGAAGCTCCGTTTGTCTGAGCGGAGCTCTGATAACCTCACGCGAAGAATAAATACCTCAAAGCTACGTTCTGACAGAAGTGGGTTCCTCGACAAATGACCCACATTCGTATTTATGCCCAACAGGCAAACAAACACAACCAGAGGCTGAACATATCATTGTTTTTCTCAGAAGATGAGGAATAAAGCGTTGAGTTCTGAGATGCTGCACGGTCTCACATACACATCAGTGCATTCATCGGAGCTGTCGCTGCTTTCACATTACCCCACAGACCCAGAGGAACACATGGAAACAATAATAATCATAATAATAATAATAAGATCCACTTGCACACGAAAAACGCTGTTTATTTGACAGCCGCTGTGTGTGGATAATAATGAGACTGAAGCTGTTTATGGACTCTTCTTGTTGAGATCAGGCTGAGTGGCCTCAGATACAGTAGTTTACACGTCATCATTATTAAAACACATCATATTGCACTTTTAAAACACCCGTTTTTTGTTGAGATGGCTAATCGTGTCTTCATATAATCTCAGCTTCACACAAACAACGAGGTGGCTCATTCTGATCCTCTGGGCTTTGAGTCACAAACACAAAAACAAGACCATTGTTGAAGCTTTGGTTTACGGTGACTTACTGTAATTGTCCGTTTTTTACGCTTCACTAAGTCGTGTTGTGTTGACTTTGTCCTATGAAGGTCTGTCTAACTAACCTGTGTGTTTTTAATCTGAATCCTCACAACACAGGAAGAGGCATTAAATAATCCAACGAGCACCATGTACAACACATACATATCTATATTTACTACAACAAATAACATTACCTTTAAATAATCAAAGTGAAAGAACCATTTAACTCAAGTAAAAGTATCAATACCACAAGAAGATAGAGGGATGTATAGATATTTACTTTATTTAGGTAAAGCAATAGAAATAAGTAAAACACATTAAATATAATATAGAAATACTTACAAGTAAAAGTCACGTGTTCCACTTTTACTTCAGTAAAAATACAGAAGAATCAACTTCAAAATGTACTTGAAGTACCAAAAAGTAAAAGTAGAAGTAATGTGTATTGGTCGATAATTGATATGCACATTAATATCTCAGTATGAAAACACAGAGTACACACACCTGGATGGGATTCGAACCTCCGTATGTTCCTCCTTGTTATCTACCATGTTCAGTTCAAAAATCACTGACACACACACACACACACACACACACACACACACACACACACACACACACACACACACACACACACACACACACACACACACACACACACACACACACACACACACACACCAAATAGACCAAACGTTATTGGCCTGATTTGACACTTTAACTTCAGTATGCTACATTATGATCAGTTATGATCTTTGTAATTAATCAGTGGTAATAAAGTTCTACTTTATATAAATCTACTCCAGCGTGCAGGATCACAACTTTAAAATACTCTTACATGTACTTGTTAATGATAAAAAAAACAACATAATAATATATTATATTATGTGATAATATAAACTGTTTAAACTTACATTTATATAATTGTCCCTCCTCGTCCTCTATGAGGACATCTTCGGAGTCAGACGCCGACGAAGACATTTTAACATAGAAAACAAATGTTTTAAACAAATACTAGAATTAATAAAAATAAAAATAACAATGATGTCGGATAATTAGCCGGCGGTTCATTGGTATCAGTAACGTTAAACATTTACAGTTCAAGAAGTTGCTATGGAGACCACCAACTGTAATCAACTGCTGATATCAAAAGACACATTTTCCGTTTTTAAAACATTTTTATTTTTTGTATTTTCAGCCGTTAAAATGTCGTTGCCGGTGATGTCAGTGGATAATAAAGGCTCTGTATTCATATTAAATACAAATGTCAACATCAAAAGACACATATCCGTTTTTTAAACATTTTATTTTTTGTTTTTCAGTCATTAAAATGTCGTTGTTGGTGATGTCAGTGAATAATAAAGGCTCTGTAATAATATTAAATTCGTATAAAACTCCATTAACGCTTCCAGCGAGTCGTTCTCTCTGAATCCAATCCTTATAATCGCCATAGCAACGAGTCAGCGCTTTACGTGACGTCTTTATGCTGCGACGCGCGCGTATGCCACGTCACCTTCAGGAGACTCGTGCGTTTGTTTTGCCAGCTGTCTTCCTTTCTAGCTGTCAGCTCTGAAGCGTCTTTAGACGGGCTGACAATCAAAATATAAGAAAATGTCGACCGCGGAGGATTTCACGCTCTTTCCGGTCAACGTGTGGGAGAAAGTAGTGCAGCCGAAGGTGAACAAAGCCGTTGTTTTCATGGACGACCGGTGCGCGGAGGCTCTCCACTGGTGCGGAGGCGCTGCCCGATTACTGGAGGCTGGAGCCCGGAACTTAAAGGAGTTCTCCAGCTTCGAAGCGTGCGGGGAGAACGAACCGAAGGCCGTGTTCGTGGTGAGCACTTTGCTGAAGGGCCGAACGGTCGACATCATCAAAGACATCGTGTCGCTCAGTCACTTCCGGTACTGCGTCGTCTTCACCGCGGTCGCTCACTCCGTGCACCTGTTCGCCAACGGCGTCGCCGCGGAACCGGACGGCAGTCCCGTGTTCGAGCAGTTCGAGGAGAAGCTGTGCGAGTGGATGGGCAACATGAACTACACGGCGGAAGTCGCGCATGCGCCGTTGGCCTTCGCCCCGGTGTCGCACCAGCAGCTGCTTCTCGCGCCGGCGTTCGCGCACCTGTTCCCTTTGCTCGCACCAGACCTGGAGGTCATCAACGCGAAACGACCGGAGAAGAAGAAGTTCGGCAGCCTGGTCGACGTAGACGTGCACGCGCTCCCCGCGGAGCTGCAGTTGGAGATCAAATCCCTGGCGTCGGCGCTGAGTTCGCTGTTCGAGGCGACGAACACCAGGGAGGAGAGCTTCGCTGTGGGTCCAATGAGCCGCATCGTAGCGGGCGAACTGGCCAGTCACCCTCAAGCGAAGAACAGAAGGAAGACAGCCCAGAATAAAGCATCCATCATCTTTGTGGACCGAACAATGGATCTGACAGGTGAACTATGAAACTATTACAAGACTGCTCTGTGACCAGATTATTGATGTCTATATGTCACTCACAACTCTACCACATACGTAATGGAAGTCTTTGTTTCCCAGGAGCTGTTGGTCATCATGGGGACAACCTGGTGGAGAAGATTCTGACCGTGCTCAAGCCTTTACCCGGTCACGTGACGGACGTCCAGGTGGACATGCTGGAGCTCACCAGCCTGCAGCGAAGCCCTCACTCCCAGAACACGGTGGCCCCCGGCTGCCTCGCTCAGACCCAGTGAGTGTCTCTGATGACCGCAGTCACAATCAAACACACTGAGTTTATACAGGACCTCATGTTGGGTTTCCCATGTTCATTAATCCATCCATTACCTCCAGAGACACAGCTTGCATGTTTCACTCTAAGTTTTAGTGCACAAATAATAATAATAATATTAACAGCAATAATAATTAATAATAACAATATTTTTTGTTTATGGGGGCTTCACAAGGTGAGGAAATTCAAAGCATAAGCAATAATTAGGGACAATTTCAGGAGTTAAATAATGAAACACGCATTCAGTATACATAACAATACATATGCAGATAAATACATATAAACTGTACATCCTCCGCTGCTGTGAAATGAAGCCAAAGAGGATTGTGCCGAAAACTGCAGTTCCTCAAACGGCCACTTGAGGCTCTAAACACGAGTCGATCCCCATTGACCTCCATGTTAAAAGGCCCAACTTTACAGCAGAGATGAACATGTTTCTATACCTAATATCTCTGTCCATGACGACTGTACAGGGGGATAATTTTTAAATAACTTGCCGGTTTGGATTATATTAAGGCTTAAAGTGACGCATAATTGAGGGCGTGGCCTCTTCGAGTGACAGCTGGGTGTCGTCTCAGGCCTTCTAGCCGCAGAGACTGCGTCCATATTTTACACAAAAAAAAAGGGCGGGTCCATGTAGGTCCACAAACGGACGTGAAGACAGACTCGCTTCGAGCAACCTGTTGCGTCTCTGGCGGCAAATCGTCTCTCACTATTCATATTTGTGGATAAATGTTTTGCACTTTGCGTGATTAAAAACTGCGGGGCATGAGTGAGCTTTTAAATAAATAATTGTCTTGTGATTTTAGAGGCCCTCTAATTTAGGCTATTGAGGCTTTCAGGGGGTCTGAAGTGTCAATCAGGGGGTCTCGGACCACATGGTTATTAACACATCGTTCAAATAAAAAGATTAATATAATATTTATCTGGGGTTGATATGATTTCAACAAGTCTGAGTTCACTTCAAAACCCCTCATCAAGTCTTTTGAGGTAGTTTGTTTTCGAGGGGAATTAATTCAAAATGGAGCCCATCCCTCCCACTGACACGACCACAATATATTGACATACTTTTCCCACCTGGCCAAACACACACACACACACACACACACACACACACACACACACACACACACACACACACACACACACTCCCCAGCCTGAGTGGCACATGACCAGCTTTAGCTGCCAGTGGGTTCAGTGAATCCTGCCGTGTTTGGGCGCCTGCGGTGAGGGCTTGTTGAACATGGCAGCGATTAGTCCTCCATCATGTGTTCCACTCTCGCTCCGCTCCTTCATGTGGCCGCAGGAGGAAAAGCCTTTGACTTCAGAAGAAGAGTTTTGTGGAGCTGTCATGCAGCATGTCTGGCCGCGTTGACTTCATGAACAGGCTTACAAAATCCAGCGTTCTGTCCTCAGCAAGGTGGGAGGTTCTGTTGTAATGGAACCGGTCTTGGATCCTTCTAGTCGGGGATGTTTAGACAGAGTGTGCTGTAGCAGATAATGTGAGCATAGCGCGGGGGGGGGGGGGGGGGGGCAGGTTGCACCGACCCTCGGATGCAAGTCTGGGGCACGTCAACCATGTCATGTCTGCGTCGTCTCTGTGGACGGATGAAATGTTTGGCATTGCTAGAGCTCACCCTCTCACATCGTCTATGAGGATGGAGCAGAGCTTTGCATGGGTGGCTGTGCAGAGGTTGAGGTTACGATATAAATAATTGTGATTTTAAGACCAGATTTATGCCACTGATGTAATGAAAATGTAGCGTAATAATAATGCATGCACACCCTTTTTAAAGGGCAATGAAATTTAATTCTTAAGAATATCTAATGTCTGCACAATGCCAGAGTCTTACAGTGGCAACCCTGCTGTTTATTCTGACATCATGACGTAAAAACGAGGCTATGTCCATATATCGTACGATAAGTCTTTAACGTAAAAACGATCGAGGCTATGTCTATATATCGTACGATAAGTCTTTAACGTAAAAACGATCGAGGCTATGTCCATATATCGTACGATAAGTCTTTAACATAAAAACGATCGAGGCTATGTCCATATATCGTACGATAAGTCTTTAACGTAAAAACGATCAAGGCTATGTCCATATATCGTACGATAAGTCTTTAACGTAAAAACGATCGAGGCTATGTCTATATATCGTACGATAAGTCTTTAACGTAAAAACGATCGAGGCTATGTCCATATATCGTACGATAAGTCTTTAACGTAAAAACGATCAAGGCTATGTCCATATATCGTACGATAAGTCTTTAACTTAAAAATGATCGAGGCTATGTCCATATATCGTACGATAAGTCTTTAACGTACAAATGATCGAGGCTATGTTTATATATCGTACGATAAATAGATAACATTAAGATTATCGAGGTCGTGTCTCTATATCGTACGTTAAGTCGTTAATATAAAAATGATCGATGTCATGTTCATCCCATGATCAGTCGATAACGTAATAATAAGGTCCATACGTCGTGCAATAAGTCGATAATTATCGCGACACGCCTACTCTTATCGTTGTCCCAGATCTTTCCACCAAACATGAGTCTGAGCCGAACCTCTCTCAGCGCTTAGATGACCCACTCCGATAGTGATCACACCTTCCAGCAGCCGCTGCGACACAAAGAACAGACGAAGAAGAACTCTAACAACATCTCTGTAATCTCTCTCAATTCTGCAAAAAGAAATCTCTCCAGTGGCTGTAGTTCTCCTGTGT
>NW_027176539.1:1005504-1050504 GCF_023349555.1 Cebidichthys violaceus | reverse complement strand
GGAGTAATAAAGTTTTACCGTCTTGATTTCAAACGATGACGTCTCTGTGTTGTTGTTGCATAAATAGTCTCAACTCATCTCGTTCTGCACAACTTCATCGGTTTATGTCTTCATTCGTGGTGCGAAAAGCTCCAAAAAATCTGCCTTGATCCAAAAAAACCCCAAAAGTTTTGTAGTTTTCGTGTTTTATGTTCAAACTCAGGACAAAAACAACAATGGTTAAAAATATGTTGACATGTGAATTAATTGCACGAAAATAAAAAAAAATAAATGCTCCCGATGTGTAAAGGCCTTTAACCTCGGCTAATTTAAAAATGGTCAAAGAGGTGGAGCTTCAGTGCAGACAGCTAGCAGCTAGCCACACCCACTTGTCACTGAAGGAGGCCACGCCCCTTAATACTGCCTAACTTCCAGCCTCAATACAATGTGAAACAGGTAAGTTATATAAAAGTGTCATGAGTGGAGATATTAGCTATGAAAACATGACATTTTACCATAGACCTCTATGAGGATTGATTTGCTTTTGGAGCCTCAAGTGGCCACTTGAAGAACTGCAGTTTGGTTTGGCTAACCCAGTCTGAATTTGGTGGTGTTTTCTTCTGATGCATTTAGAAATTACCTGTAAAAAAAAAAACCCCCCCGCCTCATAAACAAACGAGTGATGAAGCAATCACCTGAAGGCACGAGCGCGGCGTCTTCCTCCATGTACGGTCTTATTCATTCCAGCCTTTTCCAGCCCTGCTGGTGCTGAACAAATGATTTGGCTCATCTGGCAACAAGACGCCTGAGGAATCACAACGTTTTAGCGACACAGATAAGACTCAAGCGGGGCTGTTTGATAGTTTAATGGAGAACAGGCTCTTGTGAGGCTTTCTTCTCTTCAACATTTCTTTTGTTTCCCCCGTCGGTCTCATGTGATCGGGCCGAGCTGTACATTTGGCCCGACGGTGTGCCATTCTGTCTCCGTTGCCTATTCTCGGGGTGGAATTAAGCTTTGGACCCGTTTCCTGGTTCTGTGCTGAATTATTGTTGGCCACGTCGAGCTCAGCCAACCTTGGTTTTCTCTGCCAGCATTTAATGGCTGGATGTGCTCACAATAGAGCTTTTCAGGATTTTTGTGAATACGTCTGCACTGAAGGTTGTTCAAAGAAAAGAAGAAAAAAAACCACTTTAATTCCAGCGAGAAAGTGAATTCCTTTCTGTGTCTCATACAGTGAAGTGTCACACAACACACACTGGCTCTTTCTCCTCAGCTTCTGGAAAGAATGTTCCCCAACGTTTAGCTGTCGGGTTTACTTATCAGCTGCTCTGAAAATGAATTTGTTTTTTATGATTCTCTCCAAAAAAATCGTTCCCATTATTCTGTCATCCAGTTTAACAATGCTGGACATAATCTTGATATTCAGTGTGTTCCTCCTCTAGTCGTGTGTTTGGCCCCGCTAAAGCAAACATTGACCATGTAGTCCAACAGGAAATACTCCCACATCTGGTGCTGGTTCAGAACATCAACATGAAGAAGTGGGCTTTATGGGGAGTTAATGTGTGCCCCTCCCCTCTCTCTCTCCCTATCCAGCCCCCTGACCCAGACCCTCGTACCTCCAGGCCACCCTGCACCCCCCCAACCCGAGGGTCCTAAACATCTCTCTCTGCCTCTTTACATGTATATCATTTACACCCTTTAATCTGTCATCGGTGCTCCTGCACCTCTGCTACATGCAGACGGTGACGTTTAGATAAACACTGTAGCTGCTGTAAACGTCTCTCCACCTGAAGCTTCAACACACGGAGAATATTCAACTACGTCTCACCGCAGTTCAGGAGCTTTATTATTCTTTTACTCCAACTTTTCTTTGTGCCAACATTTAAGTTAGGTTTAGGCAACAAAACCACCAACGGTTAGGTTTAAGCAACAAAACCACCAACAGTTAGGTTTAAGCAAGAAAACCACCAACAGTTAGGTTTAAGCAACAAAACCACCAACAGTTTGGTTTAAGCAACAAAACCACCAACAGTTTGGTTTAGGCAACAAAACTACCAACAGTTAGGTTTAGGCAACAAAACCACCAACGGTTAGGTTTAAGCAACAAAACCACCAACGGTTAGGTTTAGGCAACAAAACCACCAACGGTTAGGTTTAAGCAACAAAACCACCAACGGTTAGGTTTAAGCAACAAAACCACCAACGGTTAGGTTTAGGCAACAAAACCACCAACAGTTTGGTTTAGGCAACAAAACCACCAACAGTTTGGTTTAGGCAACAAAACTACCAACAGTTAGGTTTAGGCAACAAAACCATCAACGGTTGGGTTTAGGCAACAAAACCACCAACAGTTTGGTTTAGGCAACAAAGCCACCAACAGTTAGGTTTAGGCAACAAAACCACCAACAGTTAGGTTTAGGCAACAAAACCATTAACGGTTAGGTTTAAGCAACAAAACCACCAACGGTTTGGTTTAGGCAACAAAACCACCAACAGTTAGGTTTAAGCAACAAAACCACCAATGGTTTGGTTTAGGCAGCAAAACCACCAACAGTTAGGTTTAAGCAACAAAACCACCAACTTCTAAGTTTAGTCAACAAATCCACCAACATTTTGGTTTAAGCAACAAAACCACCAACTTCTAGGTTTAGGCAACAAAACCACCAACAGTTAGGTTTAGGCAACAAAACCAACAGTTAAGTTTAGGCAACAAAACCACCGGTTTGGTTTAGGCACCAAACCACCGGTTTGGTTTAGGCAACAAAACAACTTCCTTAAAGTCACAACATGGTTCTTCTGGTTGAAAGTCCTGTTTGTTGGATTTAGCAACCTCCCCTCCCGCCCACCAATAGTTGTCTTTTTGGATATTATAAAGTATGTCTCTCACTCTTTCTCCCAGCCTGTGGAGGTTTTGCTCATTCGGATAATATTATGGTCTGTCCTGGTATCAGTCATTCCCCTCTGTCCTAAGCCGAGTGTATCATAGTTATTGTAAAAAAGCGGTCATGTTTGGGAAATTGGTTCATTCTGTTTCCCATCAGGAGGAGTAACTATGTGTGTGTCCATTGCAACTTTGTGGGTCTTCATTTGTTTGTACCAGATGGTCGACAGAGTACAGTTCATGTACAGATTATAGATGCTCCGTGATGCACTCTGACCAATATTGATTTATGAATTTGCGCCGACTCCTCGTGTAACACCGGTGTCTTCTCCCCTCCTCTCAGGCCGCGTGACCCCCGAGCAGCTGTGCTCCTACATGCAGCTGTTCCGGAGCAGTTGGGGGGCGCTAGAGAGTCACTGCGGGGTTCTCCAGCTGGGCCTGGCAACGGCCCAGACGCTCCGCCACCCCGGCCTGCCCCGCTGGGACGCCTGCCTGGCCTTCGAGAGGCTGCTGCTGCAGGTCCGTACTCGTCTTCCACAAAACTATTATCCATATGGGTCACAGGCGATGAAACGTCTCAAAGTGATGCAAACGATTCTCTCTTTAGTTTTGTTTTTAACATTAAGGAATGTGGATCGAATAACTTAGATCACTTTTTCTGCTGTTTTTCTCTCTGTGGCCTCGTTTTTCACTGCAATATATAAAAGTCCTGCTCCTCTATGACTCCTCCATGGAAACGGCACAATCATGACTAGAAGTAGAGAGAACAGAGCATGTCTTTAGTGCAGAATAAAAAAAAGTTGAATTTCTTTGATCATTTCTTTTACAAAAATTTGTAAATTTACAAAAATTTGTAAATTTACAAAAAAGTTACCAATGTTGGAGTGATTGCAAACATTGAATACCCCTCCGCTCACTCTTTACTCTTTACCAGACGGTGGTAACGCCATTCGCCTCGCTCAGATGGCGTCATTACTACAATAACACTAGGAGGAGCAACGGCTAGCGCTACGACGGTTGTGCATTGTGCGGCTCATGTTGGCGTGCAGAGAACTACGGTGGCCTTCAAGTGACATAAAAACGTGAAAGTCTCTCTAGAGCCAGGGTTTGTTTTTTTCCGTTCTGGGCTTCTGTAGAAACACGGCTTAAAGATATGAAGGGCTCATTCTAAGCTAACAAAGACACGACGATTCTTACTTTCAGGCGATTATACACTACTAAAAACATCGTTATGAATATTATATATTATTTCTGCTAATGGATTCCCAATAATTCGACACACTGGCCCTTTCCAGAGCTTTTCGCTGCCAATTTGTAATTAACTTCACCGTAATTATTCCTTCACATCTGTCCCTTCGGGTAAATATTTGATGACTGAAGCTCAGCAGGTAAGTGGGGGCTTGTGGTTCGCTAGATGGCGGCCGGAATGTTGTGTTAAACTGACGATGAGGAAAAAAAAACCAAAAAACAGAAATGCAGATTCCTCTCCTTCATAAACAAGGTCAGTTGTGTTTGTGGGGAAAACATAAACAAACCAAAAAAAACGGCAGATTTTCCATCATGTAGTTTAAGAGGAAGGGGGTCTAGTTCACGGGGGCGGATGTACACGGGGGCGTTTGAGAGTGGGGAGGTCAGTCAAGTCCGATGGCTAACCAACACCGAAGCCGTTTCCTCCTTCGCTTTACCTTTTTTTTTTAGCTTTGTATTCCCGAAGCTGTAAAGCAAGCAGTGGGACAGCAGAGTATTTAGGAACTTATTAAACTAAATCACGGAAAGAAAAATAAAACAAGCTCTCAGCGGTGCCCCGGTGCCAAATTAGAATTTTAAAAAACAACCTCATAAACCTTGGCCCTCTGGGGCCGTCGTTGGTTTATTAAATGAAGGAGGAAGACTTTAGGGGGCTTATTGTCCCGGCATCCTTTTACTTCATGACTCCTCTTTTGATCCCCGTCGTCTCCTATACCTGTGGATGACTCAAAAGTCCAATTTTCTCGCCATTCTTTTGTAGTTTCGGTAACGACCAGGCTCCGTGGTGACTGTGTCCTCAGGTGGAACGTGATCTCGTTAACCTCACGATGACTCCGTTAATAACAGACTGCTGTTGTATTCAGCACCAGGACTATATATATATATATATATATATATATATATATATATATATATATATATATATATATATATATATATATATAAGTACTGTGTATATATATAAGACTTGGTGTGGGCTCAAAATGAAATTCTTCTAGAATCAGATCTCATAATCGAGCCTTGAGCGTGATGTGATGAGTTTTATTGAGGTATTAAGGGAAATGAGTTGTGAGTCCTGGGTGCCCCCCCCCCCCCCCTTTTCTGTTTATTTAATTTCCATGTGAGGTTGTTGTTGTTTTTTTTGTTGCTATGGCTCAACGTGGACTGAGAGAAGTTAATTACGTTACAAAATGGCGGGCATTGAAATGCCTTTTCAGCTCTCTGGCTGTGTTTGCTCTGCCCAAGGGTGTGAGGGGGGGGGTGTGGGGGGGGTTAGGCAGGCAGAGTAGGACGCTCCGTCGCTGCCGGACCGACCGACTCAAACTCTGCGGTGCGTTTGGGGGGGGCCGATGAGTTCAGGGCCTTTCCCGGTTCATGTCTCTCCAAACATTTAGGCATTGCCATACTGCGTAACGGCTACTTTGTGACCCAGACGACTCCTTCACTCATGAGGTAATGCTTCAATAATGAACTGTGCTTTTTTTTTTTTTTTTTTTTTTAAATGGCAGCCTTTACTTTAAACCACAGCTCTACGGTAACTTTTTAAAAGTCGGGTTTCGATTGCGGTTCCCCTCAAGTGACGTCAACGTCGCCTCGACCCCGAGTCCTCCAGTCGGTCTTGACTGAGACGGTGAGACTGAAGACGGTGAGACTGAAGACGGACCGTTTCGGAAAAGACGTTGCCACTGAAACGCCAGGAAACTGGTTTTGCCAATTTCTCAAAATGGTTGCCAATCGCAACCCATCGAGCCGTGACACCCGGGGGGGGGGGTCTCGCAGCCCCCCCCCCCCGGGTGTGATGGTGGTCAGTGTGATACTCACCGTTTTATACATTGCCTTTACGGAGACTCATGACCCTCCTCAATCTAGCGTTTGTACTCGTGTGAGATTTCGAGGTATCTCCTCGGCTGGCGCTGCCCCCCCCCCCCCCCCCCCCCCCCCCCGTCTGGCATGTACCTGGGTCTGTTTGGGGTCTGAATGGCTCATATTGAGCCGCCTTGGTCCGGCTCCAGCCCGCAGCTACAGAATGTGTGTGTGCCAGACGTGTTCAGCGCTGGGTGGTGCAGCCGGGGCAGAAAAACTCAACAGACTCGGTCTTTCACCGCTTCCCAGAACATCACCGGCACGCTACCTTCCCATCAACAGGGGCGGGGGGGGGGGGGCCGAGCCGGAGCCTTCCCTCGCCTCCACCAAAACCCAAACACGTACACAACTGCGTTACCCCCCCCCCCCCCCCCCCCTCCCACGGAGAGCCGGCCGGGGACAAGTTGCAGCTGCGTGTCGCACGCTCTGAAGGCCGAGTGTTGTCTTTTGGGGTTGCGCGGAGCGGCCTACGGTTCATTAGTCCGTCACATGGCTGGACATGCTGGTGGTGACAGCGCGGTGCGGTGGAGAGGAGCTAACCTCCCTCACCCCCCCCCACCCCCCGGCCTGCTGCTTGTCTACTCTGCCGGGATTACCGGGGCACGGCCTCTGCAAACACTCCAGCTCCCGAGTTATTAGCGTGTCCCGGTCCTTATCTCCGTCTCTTGCTGCGTGTTTTGTGTTCTAGTCTGAACAACCGTGTGTAGAAGTCTAAAAAACAAAAAGCTGTGAAGCCAAACCCAAACTCCCCTGACATCAATTTACAGAATTGGAAAAAATGCTGTGGATGTAGATTGTTCATTGGCCCTCATTATTTAACGTCACGCAAGATAAAAATCCAAATGAAAACATCTACGCTTACATGAGGAAACCAATTCAAATTCTTTACGGTTCCACCAAGACTGAGACCTGAACCAGCATTTCTCTCATACTTACCACTTGACTACTGTGCGTACCAATAACGACATATCCAGAATTAGCAAATACCGGCTGTGGGGCCGAAGCTTCATTCATCGGCAATCGACTTATTCCCAGACTGTTGTGTGTCCATGTCTGCTGCGGGGAGTGTTTGTACGGCCGGTTTGGGAGCCTGGTGACCCGCATATTCCATTATCTGCCCCAGTACAGTGTCAGCGTGGGCTGGCTTAAAGACTCGTGACCCTTCACCTCTGTCCCCTGACCCCTCCTGGACGTACGCTGAGCCGTAGACGCTCAAACCTCCACGTCTGCAGTGAGTCAGTGAGCGGACGATGAGGCCGATCGAGGGCACGCCGATCCACAGGAAGCTCAACATATATATATATATATATATATATATATATATATATATATATATATATATATATATATATATATATATATATATATACGTATATATATGTGTAACATCTGGATTGTATCATTACTTATGGCGACAGAAGGAAGAAATGTTGATATTGGTCCCAAGCATCTTTCATCTTATCTGAGCCGCAGACAGACAGGGCGCTCTAAGCCTGTAATTGGCCTTTCCCCCAGGGTACGGAGCCTGTCCCCACATCCCAGACATTCCCCTGATTCCCCATCTCTGCTGCGTCCAACGGGGGAGGAGGTGCTTTCTGGAGGGTGGGGGTGGGGGGGGGGGGGGGGGGGTTGGTCCTGTGTTTTTAATGCTGGAGATTGTAACAAAGGGGAGTGAATGACTCCGGGGCACTGCCCCCTAAGATGTCCAGCCACTGACCTTCTCCAGTACCCCACTGTTTAACAGCCTCACATCTGGACTGACCCGGACTGACCGTCTCCCCATCCATCCACTCCCAGTACCACATTCTCACCCCCCCCCCCCCCCCCCCCCCACACACAAACACACACACACACACACCCAGTGTATCCTCTCTGAAGCCCCCTCAACCCTGGAGCAACGCACCGAAGGAACCACAGGAGGTTCAGGATCAACTCCTGTCTGCCTCGATCCCGTCGGTCCTCTGTTGATCTCTCACCTCCAAACCCATTGGCGACCATCGACGGGTTGTGTTGACCAACCCGTCACCATAACAAGCGAATGTGTAAATTGATTGAACGGACGGAGAACCAAATGAACCTGAACGAAAAACTGAAAAAAAGAGGAGATTCCTGAAGTCTCGGGAGACGAAGTATTGAGACGCCTCTGAGCCGGACGGAAAGCTTTACTGCAAAGCCTCTACAACTACACACATGTACAGTAAACATTTTCATAATCAAGCTGCCGTACAGTCTCTGAATTACTTAAGAATATATATAAAATGTCAACCGCATTTTCCGTTTCGGGCAACCGAAAGCTGGAGATGCCCGATTTGCCAACCTGGCAACCGCTATAGAAAGTTAGTGTCAAAGCCCTGAAAACCACACTTCCCTCTCTACGTGTCATATCCTGTGTCTCCGTTATGTGTTCTCCAAACAAACGACCTCGCTGTAACGTGAACAACGTGAACTCCACGTCGCCTCTTATTACTTTTGCAGCATAACAAGCCGGAGCAGAGAGAGAGAGAGAGAGACAGAGAGAGTCAGTTATTTACCTATCTCTTCCTTCCTGTGTTTAGTTGGAGAGGATTACAGTGAGAGAGGGGGATAACCCCCCCCCCCCACCCCCACCCCCACCCCACTACCACCCCCACAGTGCCCTGAGACGGCTGTGTTTACGTTGCTCTGCACAGCTCGGGCCCTAATGTACTATCTGTTTAATAGACGGAGAGAGGCCTGTTTACAGAGAGGGACCTTCTTTAACGGAGGTGATGGGCTGCGAGGCCAGAGGGCGAGATCGACTCATCTCACTTCCTGTTATCGTTACCTCTCCTCCCTCAGACGGCGGCTAGGTGCTCGGCTCGCTCCCGGCTCTTCTGCGTTGCTTCTCTTCCCTAATCGCCCCGCCGGCCCGTGATTGCGCTCAACCCGTCTCCCGTGGAAAACGGTGGAAGGCGAAGGGGGGGAGGGGGAGCGGGGGGGGGCTCGATCGAGGTTGCCTGGCATTAAAACCTTCGGCGTGCTCCTCTTTTCTCGGGGCCCCGGTGGTAATTTGCATGTGCTGCATTTTAAACGTTCTGCTAAGCATCTTTTCTTCTCGATCTATATCGCAGCCCACTGAGCTGAAACTTTATAGGAATTGCTTCGGCGTTAATAGCCGTGGAATTATAAGGCGAGGGAGTGAGATGAACTCTTGAGGGTTTAATGCACTAAACATTTTCTGTTCCACTTAAAGAGGAGGCCTTCAGTCCGAGTTTGCGTACGCCTGCACATGTCTGTTGTTCTGGTCTCTATTGTTTACTGCGGCCGTTTTAACTGTGAAGCCGGAGCCGATCTCGTCGGGAGCGTTTTTCATGTGGCCTGGAGTTTCTTTCCCCCTCAAGAATGTGTGCTAATGAGGGTTCTGCAGGATTTCAACTGAATGTTTTTCACGGCCTCGGTTTTTTTCTGGGCGGCAACCTCCGATTTCTGCCGAGTGAAGCCGACGCTTCAAGTGTCTTAAAGCTGCATTCTCTCTAGTGTCCACCAGGGGGCGACTCCTCTGGTTGTATAGAAGTCTAGTCTAAAATGACTCTACTTCTCTCTTGATTTATTCCCTCAGTAAACATTGTAAACATGAGTTTATGGTCTCAATCTCTAGTTTACAGTCTTCTTCAATACAGCATGATGTTCATTTAGTACATTATGGAACATCTAGAGTCAAACAGACCATGAAGCAGGGGACGATTTAGGGGCGGGGCTACATGCTGATTGACAGGTCTCTACGTCACTCGTCCTCGGTCCAAATATGGTCACTTCCTGTTCATTGGTTGCAAAAAGCCAACATGGCGTCGGCCGTAATCCAAGAACGGCGAACTCGAGGCTTCAAAACAAACCAACGTGTGACGTCATGACGACTCCGTCCTCTTCTTCTATACAGTCGATGTGTGTTTTGTTTTCCTCACACTTACTCCGACCCAAACCCGGACTGAACGGTTGATCTTTCCCGGAGGTCGTCCGCTCCGCTCTCTCCACTGTATCCTCGTCAGAGCTCACTTCTACTGAGCAGCGTCGTCATCTCCCAGTGTTTTCTGGGGGAACGCGGTGAGAGGGGGGCTTCAGCAACGCTCTCCAGCTCCCGCTGAATCGGGTCAGTGTGGTGTGCTGACTCGGCCTCTCCGTGGCGTCAGACTTCATTTGAGCATGCTCCAAAAAAGACACCACAGACTAGGGGAAAAAAAAAAAAAAAACCCACAATGCCCAGCATTCACTCTGGGATTGTTAACAACGACAGCCGTAGAAAAGAGGCGGACCGTTTGGGAAGACGGCGGGGGGTTTGCGAGACGCCCGACAATGTCCCAGTGTCCCCGCTTAATACCTTTTTATTTTTTGAATCTGCCCCTCACTCCCACACGACGCCCTTCTTTCATTCTATTTTACATCGCCGCTCACATTGTTCCCATTTATTCCACGATGCGCTGCATTTGAAACGGCAGCCAGATGTGCGTTTGCAGGGGTGCGCCCATGCATGTGGCGTCCCCCTTCACAATGTGCTCACTCTGGTAACATTGTGTCGACTTCCTGTTGTCACAAACAGGCCCCCTTCTGTTCCGCTGCAGAAAAGCTCCGCCTCAGGACGGATTAGCTGTCGGGTCATTTGTCACTACCTGCTGAGCAGGGGGCCGGCGGGGGTCGCGGCCCACGGCACACGTGTCTCTGTGTCCGTGTGTCTGATCTGAAATGGAGACGGAGAAACATTCCGGGACCTCTTGAGCGTCTTCTGTAGATACTGACTGACCCCTGAGAGCCAGATTAAAGATTATCGGCAGGTTGAAGATTTAATCGTGACTGATCGGTTCAGGGTGAAGAAGAACAAGCACTCACCGCACTGCGCTGCCTTTCTGCGGCCCGAGCGGACCGTGTTCTACGTTAGATCTTTAAACTACAGCGCAGATGTGACCGTCACGGATAGTTCACTGATAAAAAGCTCTGTTCACATGTGTAAGGACTTTACAAAGACGGACTATTGGTTTTTAGATGCTTTAGAAACAGGAAGTCTTAAGAATCTACATTTGAGTGAATATTTTTGAAGCCAAATCAAATAGTTTACAGTTTGTTTCTTTATAACACATTTAATACTTGACTTCTTTCTTTACAGGCTTTGTATAAAGGTAATAAAGTAGTTTATGAATATGAGTTTACAGATGATTACAACCCCTCCTCATCATTGTGGAGGTTGATTTATGGCGTTTTACCGTCTATGAGTTACACTCATTGTACCTTTTTGTTTGTCCGCCCTTCTGGCGTTTCGGAGAATAACCCAACAAACGGTTACTGGATCGTCGGGCTATCAGAACCAAAACTTGCCGGTAATCTCCTTCAGAACCTGCTCGGCCACTTTCCTGCCGCCCTCTTGGGACCCAGTAGACCGGCAGCGCCCCCTACTGCCGAGAAACACCGAAGACTTGCGTCCTGTAAACAGAGATGAATGGGGGGGGGGGGGGGAGTGACCCCTCCTCAGGTCGTGGAGCAAAGGTGGGACAAGGACTCCTCTTTTCTACAGAGTGTAATTGTACCCATCTGAACCCCCCCCCCCCCCCCCCCCCCCCCTCCGCTCGCTCATGCCTACCCAGCAGAGACCACCATGTCGCCCCGGGGATTCGCCCCCAAGTCACCCAAAGGGAACGAGGCGGACCGATCGCCACAGCAACGACAGCAGAGAGGGTCAATCCGGGTCAATCGGAGACAGAGACTCTCCTGCCACCCTCGACTCACTGTCATTAATTACCCATAATCCCCCTGGGGCACGGCTCCGCCTGTGACCACATAGCCCAAACGGGCTGGATCCGAAAGGGGTTCGGAGCGTACGATCAGGCGGAGGACTCTTTCATCCGCTTCATATGTGCACCTGGGTCGGGGTCCTCCGACCGGGTTTTAATGGATCTGTCATGTCAGCAAGTCCATCCCGAGACTCTGAAGGAAGGCTTTAGTTCATTTACAATGTTCCCGTGATCCAGAGTGCGCTCTCCCTTTTTAAACAGTTCAATGTTTACGACTTGTGACGTTAGCTGGATCTGGTTTTGAGTCCCAGCTGGTATTTGAGAGGAAAAAATGACTTACAGATCCCCCGTCTGTCTTTTTGTTGTACGTGTTTGGCAACGTTGCCTTCTGTTGTTCTCGTAATCATCTTGTTTGAGATGGAAATGAAACTCGTCTGTGGAGTGGTTTTTAGAGAGAGGACTCCCTCCATAACGCCGGGGTGCAGAGAACAGGGATTCTGAAACGTCGATGGCATTTTCAGCTTTTGTTCAGCAAGACAAATACATGACCACTTTTTTTTTAATGATTTGTTTTAAAGCGTGAACACATTAAGGCTGACGTTAGGCCTCGATCACACCGAGACGCGTCGCAACAAGCGCCTCTGTGGCGAAAGCGAGTCGGCTAAAAACGGCCGATGAGCCTGTGGAGCAGATCGAAGCCGGTGATCAAATGTAAATAAACCTGGAGGGAAATATGAAACAGTTCAGCGTAATTTGAAACCGCTAACGTTTAACCTTTCCGCCAGCGTCAAAACAGGAAGGAAGCGATGATGTAGTAAGGCCCCGCCTCCCGCTCCATTTGAAAAACATTGAGACTTTTAAATGTGCGCCTTAAAACCTCAAGAGAAACGAGAGAGGAGAACACGCTGTAAGAATGTTTTTTGCGCGTTTCTACCGACGGTAGTTTCCTGTTTTTTAGGACTCATTCCTGCTGCGCTTCATTTCATTTCATTTGTCCCGGATTTGAACGTCTTGCAGCTTTCCCTTCCTCTAAGTGTCTCTAAGTCGTTCTCCTTCCTCTCACCCTTTTTGTTATTAATATCCATGTTTTTGTATATCGATTGGTAGAAACGCGTCTCATCGCGTCGTGATTTGGTGCAGACGCTTTTTGCGAAAGGACTGAAGCCACATGCTCAACACATCCCGTGAGAGTCTGAAACCGGAGCGGCCCGACGCGAAACACGTGCGCAATCGAGAAAATATTTGTGAATGGATTTGTTAGACGGGCCTCAGAAGCGTTGCCAAAAACACACTGGATGTGTTCAGCGCAATTATGACAAACGCAGAGCGATTGCGCTCTGCGTTTGCTGGATCCGCGGCTCACAGAGAGACGCTCTTCTTAACGAGCCACACATGACGTAAACACAGCGAGCGTGTTGGAGGAGCGGGAACATGTGGGCTGGTTGTACAACGCTGCGTTTGGATCATTTCGTTTGAAACGTTTCCACTGGCTGTCGTGGCAGTTTGAAGCCAAAGCTTCTACGCTACATTTTAACATGTGGGGGGGGGGGGGGGGGGGGGGGGGTAGCTTTCATCTGGAGTGAACTCATACGGCCCACTTTTCTTCTTCTATTGTTCTCGGGCGTACTCTGAGACACATGGAAACGGGGAATGAAAAAGTAACCCAAAACGAGCAGCAACGCCGAACCGCTAATTATGAGGAGGAGGAGGAGGAGGAGGAGGAGGGTTTCTCATACGCCCTCCTCCCAACCTCCTGCTCCTTAACTCTCCATCTTCTCCCTCCCGCTGTTTCTTTTATTCCTTCTGTTCTGAGTTATTGAAGATGATGCTCTCTCTCTCTCTCTCTCTCTCTCTCTCTCTCTCTCTCTCTCTCTCTCTCTCTCTCTCTCTCTTTTTCATGTTTGCAGTTGTGAGCGTGGTTGAAACATCACAGCTCCTCTCTCCTCTTAACTCCAGACGTGACGGGACGCTGTCCACAGTTTCCGGCCTTTTTTTACGCGTTGTTGTGTATTGTGCGTTTTTAAAGGCATCGTGAATTCCTCCCTTAATGAATGTGTGTTCTCTTTGGGTGGTCGTGTTGGTGTTAAGCTTTCAGCTAATTCTTTCAGTGGTTATTAGGAGTCGGCTGTAGAAGAAATGATTGATTCAAATGACAGGTTAAATGCAGAGTGCACATCTGGCTGTGAGGATCACAAGTTCAGACGTCCTCGTTCACACTGAAGCAACCGCGACTCCACATCCTGTCAGAAACATAACAACACGGACGCTAAACTGCAGAGTCACATTTTCTTAAAAAAATTTTTTTTGCAAGTTTGCAGAAGTTTCGGGTCTGCAGACGGCCGGCTGCTCTTTGGACCAAAGTTTCGCATTTGGTCAAATACGTCATCGTTTATTACGAAATAAAACGATCTTACATGACTGATGATGATGAACGCCGATTCCTTAAGCCACGCTGTGTCACCAGTGAGGTACGCCCGACTAAATCTGATTCCGACCAACACAGAAGCCCCCTGCAATAAATCTTACATTTACAAAGTGTATCCAGAGGTGCTGACGCAGCTCTGTGGTCACTTTGCCGGCTGCAGTGCGTCGTGATGTCGCGCTGCATTAAATTAGAGAGAAAGTCGTTTTTCAATATTCTGTCCACCAACATTAATATCAATCGAGATGGACAAAAAACTCCTAGTTTAGTGTATTTGCTCATCATGCTTTTAGAAAAGTTTAAAAAAATCAATTACATGTTTAAATAATTTGAAGTTTAAACCCATTATGTCATTAAGCTGACTTTTATTTTCGGCCTATTTTTTGAAATGCAGCTTCCTTTTTAAATGGTGTTTAGCTGAAGTTCTACTTTTTGCATCCGCGAGTGCTCTATTTGTTACAACAAAATAAAAGCATCAATGAGTTTTTCCTCAATCGTGTTTTGACATAAAGCCTCTAAATTTGGAGATGTTTTTGAGATGGTAAGAAGCTGATTTAGTTATTACTTTCATATGATTCTTAAAACTGAGATTGCAATTGTAGCGGTACCTTGCTGCCCCGGTGGGTCTTAGAGCACAATGAGGTTGTCGGACTCGGAAGGGCGTTCACAAACGTTCTTTATTGTTAAGATTTGACAGACTGGACTTGGCTGTGTGCTCTCCTGCCTTGCCTCCGAGCACACGCCGTGGGAGTTCGGTGCGGGCTGCTGTCCGGCTCGTCTCACCTTCAGTCTGTTGCTCTTTCCGAGCTTCTCGCGCCTTCGTCACTACTAGGGTTTAAATACAACAGCGAGTGAGGCAAAATCAGGATGTGTTTCAGCTGGGCCTAATTAAGTCTCTTCCCGGCCCCGTTCCCTGAACCACTCCCCCACTCTGTCCCCTCTGCAGCTGAGCCCACACACGCCCCACCGCCACAACAATCAATTAAGATGCAAAGGTTTTCAACATCGTCCTTTGTTTTAAGTCAACGTGGACCAATATAATCGGCAATCTTGAGTCTCTCTTAATTTTTCCAAAATTTGATTATTTCAGTTTCGTCCTTATTATAAGGAAACGTTGAGACAATCGGCTGCATCAACAGAGGGACTCTAGGAGGCAAAAGCTGTTTGGTGAGAGGCCTAAGTAAGTGTGGTTGTCATCAGCAAAGCTTTGATCAGAAATGTTATGAACATCAATGATTTGTCCAAGCGGGAGCAAATACAGGTGGAAAAATAAAGGCCCTAACATCGACCCCTGGGGGACACCACAGTGGTGTTGAGGTATAGTTTCAAATGGAAACAAAGAAAGCTCCCATCCTGTGAATATTATCCGAGCCTCTTGTTAACCGTACCTGAAATTCTAACCCACTGTGTGTAGAAATATGTTATGATTTATGGCACAAAGGCTGCAGTAGGTCTGATCACACTAAGACTGATGTTTTGCTTGTATCGTCATTTAGTACAAGTGTGTCTAAATTATACTTAAATACAAAAATTAAGGAATATTACTTTCCCATCACTGCTGTCAGTGTGAGACTAGTGCATACAGACAGTTACTTCTTAAGATCACAGTGGTGAATCTAAAACATGAATGGCTGATATGAGCTGAGTGTTCTACTTTGGATACTTGAACTTCGGTGACTTTGTAGTTCTCACGGTCAGCGGTGCGTCTTGGCCGGTGCGATGTGTTTAGTCGTTGTTTAGCAGCGAGGCTCTGCGCTGCGTCACAGCGTAGACAAACAGACAGACAAGGCATTAGTGATGTGCTTACCATCTGTCCAGGAAGGACAGACACGATGGGAGAGTATGAGGAAGAGAGACGTTTTCACGGTGTATAAAAGCAAGGGTGGTGGGGGGAGGGGAGGAGGAGGGGGCGTCTGAGGATTTACTACCAGACGTCAACCGTTACTTATCAAAGAGGCCAGTCAAACGTTGGTGTACCCTCTGTGGCAAACTGTCATCCTTAACTTAGAAGACAGGCTACGGATTTTCAATGATGCTGTCTTCTTTGTTATACAACACCCACCTGGTATATGGACCCCAAAGGTGACAGGGAGATAATCACATTGGAAACAGCTGCCAACATTTAGAAACACTCTGCTGGCTGAAAATATAAATGTAACACCCAGAAACAACTGCCCCCCTCACACTGGTGGAGAAATTATCCACGCTAGAAGTGCGAGAAAAAGTCCTCAAGCTGTTGCCTTCAGTAACGTGTGAGGGAACACAGTTTGTGACCCAAGATTTCTGGGAAGTGATGTTGATCTATTGGACCCAGTGGAGGTAAGTTAAGGTTTGAAGCATGATGGAGTAGGTTAGAGGAATGGAGTTTACTTGGGCGGGAACCTCCAGTTCTGAAAAGTGAAGCCAGTGCTGGAGTGTCGTAAGGCTGCATTCTCTCCAGTGTCCACCAGGGGGCGACTCCTCTGGTTGTATAGAAGTCTAGTCTAAAATGACTCTACTTCTCTCTTGATTTATTCCCTCAGTAAACATTGTAAACATGAGTTTATGGTCTCAATCTCTAGTTTACAGTCTTCTTCAATACAGCATGATGTTCTGTTAGTACATTGTGGTCCCATGGTCTGGGAGTTTTCCGTGTTTTCGTCTTACAACCTTGGTCACTGACAATTGTTTCAGTGTTCAGTTGGAGTCCACCCTCTCTGTCAACTCTGGTTGCTAAAAAACAAGGTAAAAGCCAAGATGGCAACGGTCAAAAACCAGGATGGTGACGTCCAACAACTAAAATGGCAAAAGCCAAGATGGCGACGGTCAGAAGCCAAGATGGCGACGGCCAAAAGCCAACATGGCAACGGTCAAAAACCAAGATGGCGACGTCCAACAACTAAAATGGCAAAAGCCAAGATGGCGACGGCCAAAAGCCAACATGGCAACGGTCAAAAAGCAAGATGGCGACATCCAACAACTAAAATGCCAAAAGCCAAGATGGCGACGGTCAGAAGCCAAGATGGCGACGGCCAAAAGCCAAGATGGCGACGGTCAGAAGCCAAGATGGCGACGGTCAGAAGCCAAGATGGCGACGGCCAGAAGCCGAGATGGCGACGGCCAAAAGCCGAGATGGCGACGGTCAGAAGCCGAGATGGCGACGGTCAGAAGCTCAGAAGCCAAGATGGCGACGGCCAAAAGCCGAGATGGCGACGGTCAGAAGCCGAGATGGCGACGGTCAGAAGCCAAGATGGCGACGGTCAGAAGCCAAGATGGCGACGGCCAAAATGCTAAATTTGAGGCTTCAAAACAGCAGTCCACAAACCAGTAGGTGACATCACTGTGACTACTTCCATTTTGTGTTTACAGTCTGTGAGTTCACTCCAGTCTGAGTTTGGTGTAGCAATAATAAATCCGTGCCCACCGCTAGCCCTCCAACACTATCTCAGCCCCCCCCACCCCCCGAGTCACGCAATACTGTCTCGAGGAAACCTCATCGGAGCCGTTGTTTGATTTGATTCGTGTTATCGCACCTGTGAGTTCTAGCGGTTTTGATTTAGTCAAAGATGTAAGTTATGACTTCTCAAAGTCTTTGGGGGGAATTTTTTAAAATCCCGTCAGAAGAGTCCGTGTGATTTTGGTCGGAGCAGAGAGGAATGAGAGGAAGACGCTCCGGGGAACGGATGAAGAAATCTGGTGGGGGAAAAAAGAAGGGGAGACAATAATGGCGAGAGTAACAACAAAAAGAGGTGTTAGGCAGTATCAATGGCTGTCTCGATGCCCCCGCCTGGTGGTGTTTTTAGCAGAGCTGTGGGCTTAAGGCTCTGGGAATGTTTGTGCAGTAGAAAGCCCGGCTGATGTTGTTTGTATTGTTCTATTCCAGCCTGTGTGTTGAACCAGAGTCAGCAGACCGGCACTGTTTAGTTTTCACACGCACATAAACATATAGAGAGAAATCAGCCATGCACCCATCACCGTCTGTCTCCACCTCCACCCTGACCCCTACTCTCCACCCCCCCCCCCCCCCCCCCACCACCACCACCACCACCACCACCACCACCGACCGTGTTTGCATCCATGCTGCTTTCATGAAATGTGGGTCAACGCTCACATGAACGGCCATAAAGAGAGGCGATATTCAGAGTGTTTTAACAGATGCAGTTGGTGCAGGAGGCCGACGGGTGTTAGTGTGCAGACATGGAGTCTGCAGAAGGATCACTGCAGGCCTGTGCTCTCCTTTCATTCTAGGCTGTGTGTTGTGTTCAGCCCTCAACACGACACTTCAGTAAACACAAGCGTAACACATACACCTTCTGTTGCCTGTGTGTGTGTGTGTGTGTGTGTGTGTGTGTGTGTGTGTGTGTGTTCCAGTCAGACTGGCTTCTTAGTGTTTTGGTGGCGTGCTGCTGTACAACCTGTGTGTTGGCGTCGCCACGCGTGCGTGTGCGTGTGTGTGTGTGTGTGTGTGTGTGTGTGTGTGTGTGTGTGTGTGTGACAGAGGACCGCTGTGTGTGTGAAGGACGCCACCCCCCCCCGGACTCAGGTCTTGGATTACTCACAGTAAAGAGCGTTGTGATGCGCTGAAGGACGAGTGACGGCGTTAGAATAATATATTTAATCATCTTTGAGAGGATCCAAAAACTATTTTTGTTTTGGTGCAATGTACACAAAACAGGGACACATTTTCCTCTAAACTTTTATTTTGTAGAGGCCCCCCCCCCCTCGCCACAACGACCCCTCACTGCGGCTTCTATTTCCTCGCTCTGTTTATTGTTTCTTTTTTTGTGTGTAAAGGGGTTTCCAGTAAAAAATGGGATTGGGTGAATATGCCTGTAACTGTTTATTACGCGGTCTTTACCCAATAATGCCTTTAATTCTGTGTGTGTGTGTGTGTGTGTGTGTCACAGAGGCCATGTTAAACAATAATTGACTAATAAATGGAGAGTTAGTCATGTGACCCACAGCACTCACCCCGGCCTCACCGCACCGATAGCGTCTCTCAGCTTGAGGTCTCACTACGTCTCATCCGTCTGTCCTCCCTCCCTCCTCGTCTCTTATCTTTGTTTGTCTTTTCAGGATTGTGTTTATCAGATGTTCCACTACTTTATTACTATGAGCGTCGTTCGTCTCTACATCCGACCAGGTGTGTGTACAGAATGTGCGTTTGCGGGAGATTAGTTGTTTTCCATTTCCCGAGTCTGTAATGAGTGTTTTTATTCGGAATGTTTGGGGAAGAGCAGCCGTGTGGAGGCGTGTTTGTCTATGATGTCTCATGTCGACGGGACGGTCCACATTATGATGGAGAGCGTATTTACACAAACACATAAACACTCACCTATACACATCTAAACAGACGCACACGTTGCCTCCATTGAGCCGCGAGTGCAGTGACCTGTGTTCATGTGGGGCTCAGCAAAAGAAGCCCCGCCTCTCCCCCACATGTGGCCCCACTCACGGACTCACACATGCATTCGGGGCCCGCCTCCTTTTAGAGACGGCGAGCGGACCAGCTGTGACTCACAGCGCATCAGTGACTCGGCTCTCCATGTTTCATTCCAGCGTCGCTGCAGAAAGTTTTGAACGGGTCAAACCAGGGGCCCGAAGAGTCAGAGGGCCCACAACTGACCTTCACCTCCTACATGTCACGCAAAGAGACGCGTACCAACCAGGAGGAGACTCACAAAGACACAAACAGACCACAGAGAGACACAAAACGACCACAAAGAGACCACCACAAGTACAGAGAGACACAAAACAGCTACAGAGAGACACAAAACGACCACAAAGAAACAACCACAACTACAGAGAGACACAAAAAGACCACAAAGAAACAACCACAACTACAGAGAGACACAAAAAGACCACAAAGAAACAACCACAACTACAAGAGACACAAAAAGACCACAAAGAAACAACCACAACTACAGAGAGACACAAAAAGACCACAAAGAAACAACCACAACTACAAGAGACACAAACAGACCACAAAGAAACAACCACAACTACAGAGAGACACAAAAAGACCACAAAGAAACAACCACAACTACAGAGAGACACAAAAAGACCACAAAGAAACAACCACAACTACAGAGAGACACAAAAAGACCACAAAGAAACAACCACAACTACAAGAGACACAAAAAGACCACAAAGAAACAACCACAACTACAGAGAGACACAAAAAGACCACAAAGAGACCACCACAACTACAAGAGACACAAACAGACCACAAAGAAACAACCACAACTACAAGAGACACAAACAGACCACAAAGAAACAACCACAACTACAGAGAGACACAAAAAGACCACAAAGAGACCACCACAACTACAAGAGACACAAACAGACCACAAAGAAACAACCACAACTACAAGAGACACAAATAGACCACAAAGAAACAACCACAACTACAGAGAGACACAAAAAGACCACAAAGAAACAACCACAACTACAAGAGACACAAATAGACCACAAGGAAACAACTACAACTACAAGAGACACAAAAAGACCACAAAGAAACAACCACAACTACAAGAGACACAAACAGACCACAAAGAAACAACCACAACTACAGAGAGACACAAAAAGACCACAAAGAAACAACCACAACTACAAGAGACACAAATAGACCACAAGGAAACAACTACAACTACAAGAGACACAAAAAGACCACAAGGAAACAACCACAACTACAAAGAGACACAAAAAGACCACAAAGAGACACAAAACGACCACAAAGAGACCACCACAACTACAAAGAGACACAAAACAGCTGCAAAGAGATAAAGACACAACAATACAACTTGCAACAAACATGAAAAGTAGCAAAACAACCACAAAGGGAACCAAAATAACCATACAGAGATGCAAAATAACCACAAAAAGACACAAAACAACCACAAAATGACCTAAAAGAGACACAAAAGAACTAAAGCACAAGACACCCACAAAGAGATGCAAAACAACTACAAACCCAAGACGGCCACAAGAAGACACAACTATAGAGACACATAATTAGACCAAAGAGACACAATAACCACAAAAACACTCAAAGCAACCACAAAGAGACACAACTACTTCAGAGACCTTAAAGAAGAGACCACAAGAACACAAAGAGGTCAAAGAACAATCCAGTGTTTGTGTCTTGAGGACCTTTTATTAAGTCTGTGCCCAGAGGCTCATGACTCCCCATCACAGTGATGACGCTCTGCCGGGTTACAAGTGGTAGAGCTGAGGTCAGCGCTGCAGAATCACACAGCTGTGACCACCCCCCCCCCCCCCCCCCCCCCCAACACACTGCGAACAGTGTAGAGACATCCCAACACCTCGAGTCCAGTCCACGTCCTGTCTGTCGGAGTTTTGGAGGGAAAGAGACGCGGCTCAGGCTGAGATCCAGCGTCCCTGGATCCCTGGACTCGTGGTGGTGCCACAGTGCCCCCTAATGTCTGAACTCCAGCATCTCCAATATGCAGAAACTTTATCTCCAAACATTCTCATAAAAACTTTAACAAATGGGTTTTTCTTTCACATGAAGCAGAAACAAAAACAGCAAAGGGTCACACAAAGTTGCCAACGCATTTAAAAATTAGCAATCGGCCAGTTTCCAAGCAGTCAAGCCAAACTCTTATTTTGAAATAGACTCCTATGTGCTTGTTAAACTTATCCCCCCCCCCCCCCCCCCCCCACACCTCAGAGCCCTCCTCCTCTCCATGTGTGAGACTGAAACTGGAATCAGATGGGCTGCTTTAATCTTTCACACTACATATTTCTACGTGAGAAGAAGAAGAGAGAAGTAAACTCTTGTACGGCGTCCGTGTCACGTTTCTGATTGGCCGCCGTGAAAAAATTGAAAGTGAGCAACTGCAAAAAATGGCGTTTTGCTTTGAATCCCATCAGATAAACTGTGTGTGTGTGTGTGTGTGTGTGTGTGTGTGTGTGTGTGTGTGTGTGTGTGTGTGTGTGTGCTTTTAGTTGTTTACCTCGGGATGTTTTCTCCCTGCTGGAGCCTCCTGCGTCAATTAGTAGTGGATGTAATGTACTGTCCTTGGCAGTATTGTGTGTGTGTGTGTGTGTGTGTGTGTGTGTGTGTGTGTGTGTGTGTGTGTGTGTGTGTGTGTGTGTGTGTGTGTGTGTGCGTGATTCAGTTTCTCCCAGTGTGAGAAAAGTGCGGGAGGTTTAACATGGCCTTCGGGGGTTTTGTGGCTGCGCAGCAACTCTCTTCTGGTAAATTACGGCGTAATCTGTTGCAGCCGATGTGGCAACAAACTAAATAAAAACTAAAGCCTCATTAATTCCCTTATGTTTCTCTAAAACACTCGGAGGAAAACTGCCTCGGTGCGAACGTTTGTATCCGTCCCTCCCGCCCTGCGAAGGAGCTGCAGGTCTGCAGCGCGGCGTGCGGCGTGCGGCCGTCTGGCGGTGACGCGGGCGGCGTGAGGAGACCGTGTGTTTGTGTCCCACGTCTCTTCTAAATTATAGCCTTATAGTCCCCCCCCCTCCCCCCCCCCTGAAGCTCTGAGCCAAAGCCAGCCTTTGACACACGGAGCAGAAGAAACAGAAAACATGAACCCCAGATGCATGCAGGGAAGACTGTGGTGAAGAGGATGAAAGGTGTAGAAAGCAGTCGCTCGTATTGACAGAGAGGCAGCTGCTGGTCCCTCCTCCGGCGAGCTGAACCTTCAGCTGCGACTCCATTGATTTCCCTCCTCCTCCTCCTCCTCCTCCTCCTCCTCCTCCGGCGTGCAGAAACAAAACAGACCCACCTTCACGCACTCTTCACGCACTCTTGTGGGGCGACTCGGGCCTCATTTAAGAGGGAAGATTTACGCCTCTGTGTTCCCACAAACGTAACGGACATCGGGGCTGATTGGGGGGGGGGGGGTCAAGGGGGGGAGGGGGGTCACCTTACCTCGCTCTACAACAATCTGTCTGATCAATCAATCACGCCGTCTTATCTTTGCGTGTTTTCTCCGAGTTCACCGACAGAAGGACAACAGAGTTCAGGCTGCAGAACTACATTCAGTGCAGTCCATCATTTACTGAGTATTAATAGATTCGTGGTGAAGAAAATCCGGGTCTGTTCTGCTTTTGCTTCGTCGTCAGATTATCCAGACGACGATCGCCGCGGAGAAGCGGAGCACGCGGGAGATATTAAAGAAACCTGCAGCACCTGGTTTATGGGCTGATTACAAACACAAGCACTCCTGTCGCAGCTGCTTTAGGTGAAGGTTGGTCCTCCTGCAGAGGAGCTGAAGATGTGCAGCTCTATAAATATCACAGAAATGAACTTGGCGGTAACCGCAGTGACAGAAAAAAAAAAAACATCAGGTTTTATGTGACAGCTTCGCCGGTTTGAACGCCGTTGATGTGAACCGGCGGGTGGGAGGAAGTGTTTGTCTTGCGGTAAACAGTGAGGCTAATCATAATAATAACAATATTAAAATCAAACAGAGTAACACTGGGTTACGCGCACGCTTCCGTTTCCTGTGCATCCGCTGCAAATTCAATCCAACGCTGGAATGGCGGACTACGCCACTAACTGCGGAAAATGATACATCATAGGATGATTTCATTGCATTTAAAGACGACCACAGCAATAAAGCTGCACATTATAGTGTCAAAAACAGGGTTTGGCTCCATTGTGACTTTAAAGTTAGACGTTGTGTGAATGTGACTCTGTCTGCGCTGACGGGACTGATTGATTGCTGCTCTTCCACACTTCAGGATCTGTTTCGTCCGGTGTGGAGACCTGCTCTGTCTTTGGTGTTTACGGTCACATTTCCTCTCTCCTTGTTAAAGCGCCGCTCCGCTGTCCTCACCTTTCACACAAAGACGGAGTAACGGCTGCAAAAAAGACAACCAGAGATAAACTCTGTGTCCCCCGGCAAACGTCCGTCTTTAAACGGAATCAGATCTCCGATTCTTCACCGTCACCGCCGCCGGTTACAGCGAACGCTCGTTGTTTTGTTGTTGATGAGTTTTTCGGTGTTGTTTACACGTTACCAAACCCTGCCGGCGTCTCTGAGGGCAAACACATACTTTTGTTTGTTTTCCAGCCGTCCGGCTACAAATCAAGAGTGAAACTCGGCATCATTTTGAGTCAAAGTCTCGTTTGCTGTCTTCACGATTTACGGATTTTTTTTCTTTTTAGACGTTTTGCTTCCAGCTTTGCGTGTTGTTATTCCTGAATGCAAATTGGATGTGATTACATATTTTTTTTAAAATGAAGCACATGTGTGCATTTCCAAAGGAATGCCACTTTTTTTTCTTTTTCTTTTCGTTTTCTAGTTGCTATGGTGCTGATGAAACGTCTGACATCCATGTAAGGTGACTCCTGTGTCTTTGGTTGACTGGAGCAACTGACCTATAGCCAACTTTGTTCATGCTCCCAAAAGGGACCCCCACCTTCCAGTACCTCCTCCACCCCCTCCCTCCCCCACTCTGCCTTCGGGCCCCCAGAAAAAGGTTCATTGTGCAGGCGGCGAGCGAGGCGAGCGAGGCCTGGTTCTGGTTAGCACGCTGCATCTGAAACACTCACCTTCCTCCAGGGGTTCCATCTGGAGCTGGTTTCCTGTTCGGGCTGTGCCGGGCAAGAGGGGTGGGGGGGCGGAGCTTGGCCCCGGCTCTGTGATTGGGCGAGATTGAGCCTCTTAAGGACCCCATGATGGGTGGAGTTGCCAAACGGTAATCTGTCAATCACTGACGCAGAGATTCAAACCAGAGATTCAAACCAGAGATGCTCGTGATTGGCGTGAGCAAGAAGCCGGCGATGTTTTAGTCAAAAAAAACAAAAAAAATATTTGGCATTAGAAAGTCTATTCAGAGAAGAAATACATGTTTTCTATTTTTAGGCATGATAAGAAACTCTTAAATGATTTAAAGTCTTTATTTGAGTAATTGCAAATCCCTAAAATGAGCGTGGTTTTGACCGAGCGGTGCCGTTGTTATTCTGTAATGGTGGCATTAGAGCGTGGCGGCAGGACCGGTGCCTTCGGTAATGGTGTGCAATAATAACAACGATGGCTTCCTGTTATTACTGCAGTAATTCTGTAGTTTCAGGCCCCTAAACCTTCTCTGTGGACCTGAAACGCCACACGACTTCAGCAGTTCTGTTCCCGTCTTGAGGAGGGTTCTTATAAAGGTTCCTCGGGACGACAGATGGCTTCTTTTTTTATAGTTCGATAATGCTGCTGTCGAAAAAGATATCCTTTAACGATTTTACCTCTGTAACACGAGACTAGTGGAGAGTACTACTTTGTCTGTTTGCGTCTGAAGATTTCACCAAAAGAATGTCTGGACTTTAACTAAACGTCTCTTTAAAGGAGCTTTTCTATCAATGGAGTTTTTCTCACACTCTGATCCAGAAATCTCCACTTCAGTAGTTCTGACATCCACCAAACTTCACACCTTCATTCCTCTCTGTGTGCTGAAGCTTTCTACAGAGGGCTTTGTCCACACACCACTCACACACTCATTTATACTACATTTATTAATAACAACATGGACGAAAACCGATTTCTTATGTCTGTTGAGAGTATTTTGTGATTTATGGAGTGATACGAAGAGATATCCAAGATTCCCTCTTTGGAAAAAAAAATGTTGAACCTGGCTTCATACAATGATCAGATTTATGTTCTGGAAAATGTATGAATAATAGCAAATATATGATCCTATAATAGCTCAATTGCGTATTTAAACAGAAGTTTTGTTGTTCTATTAGTTGTATTTTCTGCGTGTGAGTCGGGCTTCGTCGAGTTCAGCTTCAGTGCTGGAAAGAGCTTCATCCAGTCTTCCCCCTCTGCCCAGTGTCAGTTCTGTACCAAAGACCTCCGTTTCCTGCTCTGGCGCCGTGGCATGCAGCTGACAGCAGCTTTTATAGATCTCCTGGAGGGACCCAGTTACAGTGCATGCTTCCTCTCGCTCACGAAAACATCACATCCAGTTTGCACACATGGTGGGGCGAAGTTGTCTATGCTGCAAAGATAAGTGAAGAGATTAGTGATGGCAGGAATTGTACTTAATCTGCAAGTTCATTCATATTTGTACCGTGGAACAACTTCCAGTATTTTCTTTGTAACACTGTTTAAAGCTCAGACAAGACCAAAGTAAAGACGTAGAACTAAATTGAAATGAAGACTATAAAAATGTGAAGACCTATTCAGGATAGAGCAGCTCTAATGTATCCTCGTATATCTTAAGAAAAAGTTACGCCTTTTCCTACAAAAGCCTGAAACACACTTGTTACGAATGCAGGAAACAACTTAGTTAGGTTTAGGCAACAAAACCGCTTAGTTAGGTTTAGGAAAAAGATTGCGTGTCTTACATACAAATTGATTTTGTGGGACATCTACGACTTACAACATTCATTTCTGTAGGTTCCTCTGTGTGAGAACTTGCCTGATATCCATCTTTCTAGACCAGTGGTTCTCCACCTGGGGATCGGGACCTCCCCAAGGTCTCCCAAGATAAATCTGAGGATCTGTCCTCGTGAGTTGAGCCAAAGGAAACTCAACATTATTTTCTCTATTTTCTTATTTTTCTTGGGAAGTCTTGGACAAACCTTTTTTAAAAATCCCTGAAATGACACAAAGTAAGAAAGGCTTGACACGCTCACCTCTCATTCCCACACTACGGCCTGAACATGTGATGATCCGTCACTAGGGGACGTTACTTCCAGCCATCTTTGGTCTAAATAGAAATGTAATTTGCTGACACGCTTCTTTGAGATCCCTGAGGATCGTATGAGTGTCCTCCTGCACATGTACGGACAGAAGTGTAGGCGATCGATATCTCTAAAGTGAGAGTTGAAAGAGAAAGCGCAGAGCATTTCAACAAGAAGCCGTTAGTGTCCTTTTGTCTTTCACTCCTCAAACAAGGAATAAAATCACAAACATTGTTTGGCAGTTTCGATGACTGCAACTTGGAAGAGCTATTTCCCAATGTTCTAAGAAGAAGAATGTATGGCGAGATCGTGATTTGAGCGGTCCCGAAGGGCGAGACGTTGGCTGGGGTCTGAGGCGGGGAGGAGGTCCAAGAGACCAGCAGGGAGAGTCTGTTCTCCTGGTGAGGATGCTGGGAGGAAGTGACTGATGCAGATGTCATCTTCGGGAGTGTCTGTCCATGCAGAGACGACTGTAACTGTGATATTAAGTTCATCTTTATATTTACAATTTAAATCGAATGTTCACTCAGGTGCCGAACTGAGTGAAAAGACCCGGAAGTATCCAAATGGCAGCCACGATAAGAGCTGTTTTTAAATTCTCTTAATGCTAAGGAAAGCTACTTCAATGCTTCCTTTCTTGTCTCCTTTAGCATAGGGCACGTTGAACCATTATTAACTAAAGGAAAGCAGATAATACCGCCCCACAATTCCTTGCGGCAAACCGACGTCAACGACGTCCACCGTTGCTTAATAGAGAGCTGCAGTAATGAGTCCTAGACCGTGGTGGAGTTCCTCTATAGACTAACGTGAAGTCATGTGACCGTGGTGGAGTTCCTCTATAGACTAACGTGAAGTCATGTGACCGTGGTGGAGTTCCTTTATAGACTAATGTGAAGTCACGTGACCGTGGTGGAGTTCCTTTATAGACTAACGTGAAGTCACGTGACCGTGGTGGAGTTCCTTTACAGACTAACGTGAAGTCACGTGACCGTGGTGGAGTTCCTTTATAGACTAACGTGAAGTCACGTGACCGTGGTGGAGTTCCTTTATAGACTGACGTGAAGTCACGTGACCGTGGTGGAGTTCCTTTATAGACTAACGTGAAGTCATGTGACCGTGGTGGAGTTCCTTTATAGACTGACGTGAAGTCAGGTGACCGTGGTGGAGTTCCTTTATAGACTGACGTGAAGTCACGTGACCGTGGTGGAGTTCCTTTATAGACTGACGTGAAGTCACGTGACCGTGGTGGAGTTCCTTTATAGACTGACGTGAAGTCACGTGACCGTGGTGGAGTTCCCTTATAGATTATTATGAGCCTTTTACTTTACACTTCAAACATCATTAAAGTGGAGTTCATTTGTAAAGATTTGTAAAGTATCATAAATGTTTATTTGCAAAAGAGACTATTTTATTGTTTATTATTATATCTATTAACAAAAATACAATGAGATTCTTCTGAGTGAACTTCCTGTTGGGCTAAAAAACATTCTCTTAGCATCTCTTGTCTTTTCCGTCACATCTGTCTTTGACCGCATGACGTCTTCCATCAAAGTTAAGGAAAAGTGGCTCAGAAAACACAAAGGACGTAATTCAAGCACAGCCGTCGTATTGTGACTCAAACAGGGACAGTCATTTTCCCCAAAAAGTCTTGTTACTTCATTAAGGACAGTCAGTGGGCTCCGCGGCTCTGGCTCTCATTGTGTTGCGTCTTTGGCTCGGTGAAGAGTTCTCCTGGGTCAGACACAGGATCCCCCCAGTGGGCCCACCGCAAGGTCCAAAGCCCCTGGTTCTCAGAGTCTGTTTGTCTTGGTAAGAGGAACGCATCGGAATCCCTCGTTAAAATGAAATACATATCCACGGGGCCATTTGTAGCTCTCTCCGACACAAACATGCTGTCCTCTGTCAACAGCCCTTCCGTCTGTAATTCTCTGGTAAGATCTCAGGCTCTTTTCTTCCCCCTGCTTTGTTTCTCCACTCCGTGACCCCGCTCAACCCCTTTCGGCCCTGTTTTCATTCCTCTTTTTCATTCAATTTTTTTTCGGACAGATTAGCTCCACGCCCTAGTTTTATAGGTCTTATGAGCTCACTCGGGTTGTGAGAGTAGCCAGTGTTCTGAATAAAGCGGTCCGCCTGATCTACGGCACGTTGGACTAGAGCGCAACCACCGCGAGGGACTATTCAGACACCCAAAAAAAAAAACAGGTTACTGCACCTAAACATTGGCCCAAGTGTGTGTGTGTGTGTGTGTGTTTGTGTGTGTGTGTGTGTGTGTGTAATAGGAAAACAGTTCAGTGCCCGTACAAATCCAACAAAAGAATGAAACTAAATTAAGCGTGACCTCAGCCACTCACAGAGCTGTAAAATTAGCCAATGGAACGATGAGCTCACTCACACTGCGCTATTCATTTAAACACGTTTTACAACACGCGGCCAACTAATAAGAACGCAGACTAATGAAAAGGTGATATCAAATGATGTAAATACTCTACGCATCATAATGCGGTGCACTCAACAGGGGCACACAGCTGATTATTCACTTTATCAACGGTGTTTTTACACTAAACAAACCAGATAAAACGTGTTTATTAGCCGTTTGCGGTCGCTACGCTATGCTATGCTATGCTAAGCTAAGCGTCTTTCATATGTACCGTACAGACTGGTATCACAAGTTGATCGTGGTGAACTTATGTTATCGGGTTACTTATGAATTTCCTCATATGAGCGACTTATAAAAGCTGCTTTTAGTTCACTTTATTCAAATTAAACATGGAGCCTATTTAAAAATAAAATCCAGGAATTATTATCATGTAAGAAAAACTGACTCAACGTTGCTATTTTTTAGACTTAAATTGAAAGCAGAGAACATTTCCCGAAACATGAATTTATTCCTTTAAAACAGTACTCTGATGAGTTTCTTTTTCCTTTTCATACTGTGTCAAGTGACGTCACTGGAGGTGGTTTATCAGACTTTTTTCACATCTGTAGAACTCAGGGTTGACCTGAGAACAGACGCTGATGTGTAGAATTAAAGATCCCCTTTAATCAACGCTCTTCTCTCTGCTCATTTGTACGCTGTGGGAACTTAACGGCTCTCTGGAAGGTTCAAATACAACGAAACCAAAATAAAATCTTTATTCGCCAATCGTGTGAACACACACATGTAGACGATTTAACACGAGGACGTCTGCCATTGATTCGTAAAACGATACAAATCAGTAACAGGGGACTGCATGTGTAAAATAAAGTGAACAATAAAATAAAGGTTATAACTGAGAATATAGAGGAGGAGGAGGAGAAAAAGAAGTAAAACTAAATTAGCGGAGGGTGTGATCGTTTTGGGTTTGGATGCATTTCAGGGGAGCTTTGCAGGATGGGTTTGGTTTAGTGTTCGTACACACACACACACACACACACACTCCCACACACACACTTATATCTTACTTATATGTTGCCTGCTTACATTTACATTTCAGTTGTGGCATCAGATCACCAACAGCAGGATGGGTTTGAGAATTGTTGAATATTTGAATTTTATTTATTTATAACATTTTTACTATTATTTATTTTATTATAATATTTTCATTATTTTTTTTAATATTTTTTAAATTCATATTTTATTTTTGTAAAGCACTTTGTGAATCTATGAGAGGTGCCACACTAAATAAACGTGTTAATATTATTTAACTGTTCAAGGTTGTTTTTTTATTGCTGTTTTCTGACAAACCACCTGTTTTCTCTCTCTGTGTGTGTGTGTGTGTGTGTGTGTGTGTGTGTGTGTGTGTGTGTGTGTGTCTCTCTCTCACAGGATCTTGGAGACTCTGACTTCCCCGCTGTGCTGAGGCAGCTGCTGCCCTTGATGAAGCCCCGTGGAGTCGAGGACACCTCGTCCTCGAGGTCCGGGGAGGAGGACTGCGGGCCGGATGAGCTGATCCTCCTGCTGGTCTACCTGTACTCCCTGGCTGACGAGGCGCAGCCCGGGGACGAAGAGGAGGAGGAGGAGGAGGAGGAGCTGGAGAAGCTGGAGAGGGAGCTGATCGGAGCGCTCACGCTGGTCGTCACCCGGGAGACCGAACTCAGCCCGTTGCTCCAGAAGCTCACCGGTAAGAGACGAGTTCATGATCGCTTCCAGGAGGGTTGAGAGAACAGCTGATTGTTTACTTCCTCTGTCGGCCTCCAGTGCTGCTAATGGGAGGGTTTTTATCCAAGTCTTCACACCCCATCCCTCTCCCTGCATGCACACACACACACACACACACACACACACACACACACACACACACACACACACACACTTTCTGGTCAGTTTGGCTGACGCAGCTACACAAATAGTCGAGTGTGGGAACATCTCAGCTCTGTGGATGTTCAGATGTTGGAACTCTTTGTTTTTATGATTCAGACTTACTAATAACTTTAAAACAAAGTGAATAAGTCTCAATGTGACGTCTCTCATTAGACGTTTTGAAGCCTCGAGTTCCTCAATTTGGCCGTCGCCATCTTGGCTTTTTTTTGCAACCAGTGAACAGGAAGTGACCATATCTGGACTGAGGAGGAGTGATGTAGAGACGCCGTATACGTCTCTGGTAGAGACCTGTCAATCAGCGTGTAGCCCCGCCCCTAAATCATCCCCTGCTTTATGGTCTGTCTGACTCTAAATGGAGCATAATGTACTAAATGAACATCATGCTGTATTGAAGAAGACTGTAAACTAGAGATTGAGACCATAAACTCATGTTTACAATGTTTACTGAGGGAATAAATCAAGAGAGAAGTAGAGTCATTTTAGACTAGACCTCTATACGACCAGAGGAGTCGCGAGTGTGTGTGTGTGTGTGTGTGTGTGTGTGTGTGTGTGTGTGTGTGTGTGTGTCTACTGTGCAGCACCGGAGTCGTTGCCGGTTTTTCGCTGAGCTGGTCTCCGTGTGGTCGAGCAGATCGAGGGCCTTAAGATGAAGGAACAGTCTACCTCCCCACCACAGCCCGCCGTGCCTCCCACTGTAATAGCGTCTTTAACCTTGAGCCTGTACACACACACACACACACACACACACACACACACACACACACACACACACACACACACACACACGGTCTCCTCCCCGGCCACATAGTTCATAATTAGAGCTACTTTTAGTCTCGGGGCCGCTCCGCACCTTAGCACACACCCTGAAATAATACCCTGCAGTGAGGCTTCATACGGTGTGTGTCGGGGTGGTGAATCTATGCAAACCACTAATGCAGATTGTCGATCGCGCTCCTCTGTTCACCCTCACACTCCTCCTCCTGTTCTGCTTGGATGAGTGCAGCTTGGAGCCTCTGGGCTCATGTTAAGAACCTGAGTCTCTGTTATAAACACTTCATTGGAAATGACCCTGTCGTAGTGTGCCAGGTGTGTTTTAGACGTGTGTGTGTGTGTGTGTGTGTGTGTGTGTGTGTGTTTTTCTTCTCTGTCGATGAAGCGGTCTGCTGCAGTAACATGAGGCGGGAGGTCGTCTCTCTCTGCATCCAGAGCAAAACACACCGATTGTGACATTCTGCCACAATTAAAAAGTCCAAATGGAAACCAGACGTTGAGTGAAACCCGGTCGCTGTGAGGACAATGTTTTTACAAATTCTCCGCCCAAATACGCACGCACACACACGCACACACACACTCACACACTTACACAAGAATGGAATAAACAAAGGGGAGTGAGTTTAGGACGGTACGTAGGACAGGACCCCGTTAACCACCTCCTCCTGGGAACTTAATTAAAGAGCGTCTTCAGGAACTGATGGACTGTTTTACGTTGTGGATTTTTTTTTTCCTGTTCCATGTTTCCTGTGAAGCAGCATCAAAACATCCATGAACACAGTTTTTTATACAATAAGGCCGGTGAGAGAGTCAAAGAAGTTGATTTCCCAGTTTTGCATTTTTGAGCAGCAAGCAACGGTTTGTTACATAATCCATGCAGTGGATTTTATTTATTTTATTTATTTTTAATTTTTTATTCTTTGTTTTATATATTTTATATATTTTACTTATTTTACTATTTTTTTATTTTATTTATTTTACTAAAATTGTATTCTTGTAAAGCACTCTGTGAATCGTTGCTCTATGAGAGGAGCAGCACTAAATAAATGTAATATATATATATATATATATATATATATATATATATATATATATATATATATATATATACACACACAGTATATATATATATATATATATAATTAATATATATATATATATATATCATATTGTTTTAACTGTTCAGAGCCAGTAGTTGTTCTGTCACAAATTAAAAGGCTCAAATTGAAACCAGACGTTAGATGAAACCCGGTCACCGTGAACACAATGTTTTTACAAATTCTTCTGATTTGTAAAAGCCCCGTGGCTACAGCACACACACACACACACACACACACACACACACACACACACAAGAACAACACACACACACACAACTACCTCCTTCTGGGAACTTAATTAAAGAGCGTCTTCAGGAAATACTGGACTACTTCACCTCGTAGATTTCTTTTCTGTTCCATGTTACATAATCCATCAGGTGGAAATGTAGCTTCATTAATCTGGATCTCTGAAGGATGAAGGAGGTAGTAACTCCCTCACCAAGTTTATTTATTAGAGTTGCTCAGATAGATTTTACCTTCTGGTGTGTCGAGGCCTTTAACTTGTATTCTATGTTTTTGTTTTTGCCACCAAATCCCATGAGATAATCTAAATCTCCCTGTGGACTAAAGCTGTAGTGTCTCTGAGCACCAGAGTCCCTTTAGAAAACCTCTCATTCTACTGCAGCAGGGTCTGACAGTCTGATCCTCTCAGTCCTGGTTCTGGTTCTCCCGTTGCCTCCCTTCCCGCCAGCTGGTCCAGCAATACGTCCTGGGTCTCCAGCAGAGAGGAGAAGCTCTGCTCCTGGAGGAGGAGGAGACGCTGCCGGGAGCTGAGCTCTCCTCCTCCCTCCGGAGCTCCGACTGCAGGTCCTAGGCTGCAGGTGAAGCCGGATCTGGGTCTGTCCACGGTGGACCAGGTCTCTGCTGGAGGATCTGTGTCTGTCCACGGTGGACCAGGTCTCTGCTGGAGGATCTGGGTCTGTCCACGGTGGACCAGGTCTCTGCTGGAGGATCTGGGTCTGTCCACGGTGGACCGGTCTCTGCTGGAGGATCTGGGTCTGTCTACGGTGGACCGGTCTCTGCTGGAGGATCTGGGTCTGTCTACGGTGGACCAGGTCTCTGCTGGAGTCTAAGCTGAAGGTGTTTCTGGTGAACCTGCATGATGTCATCTGGTTTCACCAGAGCACTCATATTGTACAGGACCGCTCAGTGAGTCTCAGTGGATGGCTTTGATTAAACCGTATTTATTGTGGACCGGTCTCTGATTGGTGGTGGGCGGCGCCGTAGAGGAGAGAACCAACAGCGTGGATTAGAAGAGGAACCCACTGCTCTCCTACAACATGGAGTTGGTGTTTGATTGATGTTCGGTGCAGAATCAAACCTCCTCCCTCTCATTTCTACTTCTCCGGGCCCAACCCAAAGAAAATGTTCTTCTTTCTCCACCCTGTGACAGTCCAGCTCCCTCTGGATCACAGTGAGTCTGTTCTGGTGTCAGTGAGGATGTGAGTCCTCAGACCACGATGCTTCTGATGCACTGACAGCAGTGACAGAAGGTCACGAAATCACTGTTCAGCAGAAGACGTGGAATCATTCTCTCTCTCTCTCGCTCTCTCTCTTTCTCTCTGTCTCTCTCTCTCTCCCTGTCTCTCTTTCGCTCCCTGGCTTTCTCTCTCTCTCTCTTTCTCTCTCTCTCTCTGGCTCTCTCTCGCTCTGTCTCTCTCTCTCTGTCTCTCTCTCTCTTGCTCTCTCTCTCTCTCGCTTTCTCTCTCTCTCTCTGTCTCTCTCTCTCTTGCTCTCTCTCGCTCGCTCTTTCTCTCGCTCTCTCTCTCGCTCTCTTGCTCTCTCACTGGCTCTCTGTCTCTCTCTCTCTCTCTCTTTCTCTCTCTCTTGCTCTCTCTCTCTCTCTTTCTCTCTCTCTCTCTCTCTCTCTCTCTCTCTCTGGCTCTCTCTCTCTTTCTCTCTCTCTGGCTCTCTCTCTCTTGCTCTCTCTCTCTCTCTCTCTCTGTCTCTCTCTCTCTCTTGCTCTCTCTCTCTCTCTCTCTCTCTCTGGCTCAGACACACATCAGGTTTGTTGTTCATCCTGTCAGTGGGGGTGTGCACGGGCAAGGGAGGAGGGGGGGGGGGTCAGCGGGAGAGTCGGACCTCCCCAACGCTGCTGTTTGTGTTGGCACAGCAACACGGGCCAGTCAGGGGACATGAAAGGGATCACACATAACTCTGGCCACCAACTTTCTCTCTCGTCTGCCTACTTCTCAAACTTTTCTTTGTTTTCTTAAATTTCCTTTTCCATTTCTCCCTCTTTTTTTTTTTTACCACCCTCTGTTCCTCCCTCCCTCCCTCCCTCCCTCCCTCCTCCCCCCGAGGCCCTGAAGCACCAGGCTGGTTTCAGGGGAGGAAGCAGAGCATAAGTTAGTCTGATTAAATATATTTCCCCCTGTTGCACTGTTGTGTATGAAATTAGTCCCAATTATTTTTAATTGGTGGTTTTTTCTCTTACTTCCTCCTCAGTTACGCAAACACACACACACACACACACACATGTATGAGGTGAGGGCTGCAGACCGCCGGCTGGTTCTCTCTCGTTCACTTCATCAGATAAGCCGATGACACGGAGCTCAGGCTTTAATTAGCAGAGGCTAACGGCTAACGGGCCACACGCAGACCCCCGGTCAGCAGCTACACACGGGGGCTGGGCCTCCTTACTGTACCCTCGTTTCCTTGTGTCCATCCTACCCTCTGCTCCTCAGGGTGTGTTCCCTTTGGGCTGTCAACCAATATTCTAAATTAGAGTGTATATTTGAACTGTAGAAAAACAAAGAATGGAATTGAAACAAATCTTCTCTTTTAGTATTCTGTGATCTTTGAGAAAACTCTTTTTCATTACATAGAATTAAAAAGCACACATACAGCTGCTCCACCCTACCTCCACAACAAGGATACAGTTCTATGGATGGATGGATGGATGGATGGATGGATAACGAGTGGAAGGATGATGGATGGACAACGGGTGGATGGATGGATGGAGAATGTGTAGATGGACGGATGGATAACGGATAGATTCAATGGATGGATAACGGGTGGATGGATAACGGGTGGAAGGATGGATGGATAACGGGTGGATGGATGGATGGATAACGGGTGGATGGATGGATGGATAACAGGTGGATGGATGGATAACGGGTGGAAGGATGATGGATGGATAACGGATAGATTCAATGGATGGATAACGTGTGGATGGACGGATGGATAACGGATAGATTCAATGGATGGATAACGGGTGGATGGATGGATGGATAACGGGTGGAAGGATGGATGGATAACGGGTGGAAGGATGGATAACGGGTGGAAGGATGATGGATGGACAACGGGTGGATTGACGGATGGATAACGGGTGGGTGGATGGATGGGCGGATGGACAACGGGTGGATGGACGGATGGACAGATGTACAACGGGTGGATGGACGGATGGACAACGGGTGGATGGACGGATGGACAGATGGACAACGGGTGGATGGACGGATGGACAACGGGTGGGTGGATGGATGGGCGGATGGACAACGGGTGGATGGACGGATGGACAGATGGACAACGGGTGGATGGACGGATGGACAGATGGACAACGGGTGGATGGATGGATGGACGGGTGGATAACGGGTGGATGGGCGGGTGGAATGATGGATGGATGGATGGATCCAGAGTACAACATTAAATCAAAATGAAACCCATTCTTGTAAAAACCTCAACTCTGCTGCTTCAGGGTTGGTTTTGACTCGTCAGTGACAGAGATGTAGTCTCTGAGTCTCTTCTGTTCTCTAGGTAGTACTGTGAAGTACTGTGAAGTACTGTGAAGTGCTGTGAAGTACTGTGCTGTTTGTAGTAACAAACAACAGGATCGTCTGCCAAACATTCCCAGTCGGTAGTCGTCGGGTAGATTTCACACCTCTGTTTGTTTTATGGAGTGTGTTAGCGCTCAGCGGAGGATTCCTCTGCTTCTTATTTATGACGGGAAATGCACATCATAAAAGACTCTGTGAGCTCTTATATCTCCGCTGGGACTCCGTCACGAATCCCACACAGACTCACAAACACACACACACACACACACACACACATAGAGGCCGGCTCCAGAGGGACTCTAACTTGAGGCGGCGGCCCTCTTGGCCCCTGCACACGCGTCAGTGCAGACGGGGGTCAGCATGGGACCTTTGAGACGGAGGAGTCCAGCCGACACGCTCGACCCGCTCGCCTCCTGCAGGGACGACTGTCCCCGGCTCTTACTGGAGGACATCCGTCTGGATCTACGTACATGAGTCATGATAATAACTTTTAATTCATAATTCACAAAGTTTACAAAGTGCTTTTTTTACAGACAAAAGTAAAACAGTTCCCTCGAATTAACAGTAAAGCGTGATTTACGCCAAGGTCCACGTGGCCAAAGTCACGTCTCCATCAATCACACAAACGAGTATATAAGGTCCAGACTTTTCAGCTAACGACCGGAGTTACGTAACGAATAATTAAAGTGTAAATGTGTCGGGCTTTTATTGTGAAAGGTAAGAACAGAAGGAGTGGATCTGGACTGGGTTTAGAGGAGCAATAAAGGTGCCAAAAAATATTTACCTTGGTCCAAAGAAAAAAAACGACGGCGCTTTTTTTGCCTCGTAATATACTTGTGTTGTGTGAAAAGTATTCATGAAAAGAAAATATATATATTTATATATTGACGTGCAAATTAATCCCAATAAGGCCTTTAGTCTGAGAGACGGAGACGTCTGTGTGCTTTTGTTTTGATAGTCGTAGAAACAAATGTCTTCCCTCAAACCTTCATAAGAGTGTGTGTGTTCAGAGGACTGTGTGTGTGTGTGTGTGTGTGTGTGTGTGTGTGTGTGTGTGTGTGTGTGTTCAGAGGACTGTGTGTGTGTGTGTGTGTGTTCAGAGGACCGTGTGTGTGTGTGTGTGTGTGTGTGTGTGTGTTCAGAGGACTGTGTGTGTGTGTGTGTGTGTGTGTGTGTGTGTGTATGTGTGTGTGTGTTCAGAGGACCGTGTGTGTGTGTGTGTGTGTTCAGAGGACTGTGTGTGTGTGTGTGTGTGTGTTCAGAGGACCATGTGTGTGTGTGTGTGTGTTCAGAGGACTGTGTGTGTGTGTGTGTGTGTGTTCAGAGGACTGTGTGTGTGTGTGTGTGTGTGTGTGTGTGTGTGTGTGTGTGTGTGTGTGTGTGTGTGTGTGTGTGTGTGTGTGTGTTCAGAGGACTGGTTTTACAGTATATCTGTGTTTTATCTGTTGGTGCGGAAGAACTTGTTTACGTTTAGGATTCCAGTCCTCCAGTGAAAGATGTCCTGTCCTAATGTACCCGCTTTCCTCCCCAAACTGTCCCCTCTCTCCCTCCCCCCTCCCTCTCTCTCTCCCTCTCTTCCTCCATTTTTTTTTTCTCCCTCCCTAACCTACTTTCACCTCCCTCGCCCCTCAACAATCGTCCAGCTGCAAGCTTGGCGTGTTCGCCGAACAAAGTCCGGTGACGTGTTTGTGAAGAACGGGAACAACGGGAACGGGATGAAGCGTCCTGTACGAGACTCGTGGACGTGAGACACTCCGAGCTTCTCCTGGGTGGAGAATTCCTCCACGGCCTCGACACCAGATGGAAGCTCTCCTGGCGCTCTGAGCCGGCCGGGTCATTTCCTGTCAGGAGGCCTGGTGTTAATCAAGGCTCGAGCCAACGGGAACGCCCCCCCCCCCCTCTCCTTTTACTCCTCTACCTCCTTTTCCTTTTTCTCCTCGTACACCCCCTCATCTAGCAGAAATACCCCATGTTCTCCCCCTCTTACTTTCGGCTCTTCTTGCCTTCCGCACCGTGCCCCTGCTTTTGTTTAGCACACGTCAAACTCCTCTGCGAGGGTCTTTTCAGGTGGTCGTAAATCAGCGGGAGCTAACGGTCCGTGCTATCAGAGTGCCCCCCCCTGGAGGACTGCGGGTCCGGCCAAGTAGATAGAAGGAGATAGGGAGGAGGGAATGAGGAGACAAGGAGTCTTTCTCCCCCTCGAGGCCTGGTTGTCTGGTCACTTTCTGCGGTGTGATGGACGCAGCGGGAGATCTAGGTCTTATCTCCTCTGACTCAGCTGAACTCCAGACTGACCAGACACAGGCCTGTAAACTGAGGGGGGGGCGGTCTACGTGCTTCCTGTCCAGGGTCCGATGGTGAAACCTTTGGGAGGTTCTGGACTCTGTAGCTCATGTATCATCGCATCATTTCGTTTCAGCGACCCACTTCGCCAAAAAGCGTCTTCTCAGCCCAGCGATGTTCCTGTGTTCTTAACAAACACACTGATCATCGATACAAAGTGCTTTTAGTGCTTCTCATCTTTATCCTTTCATGAAAAAGTCACAAGATTTTAAAAGGCTCTTGATGTATGAAGCGTGTGTGATTCTGTGGACCGGGCTGCTGGTGTGCCGCTGGGTGTTGAGGTCTGACCCCCGGCCCTCGGTGTGAAGGGTTCCTGTGAGTCTCTGCTGAGGGAATAAGCTCTTTAAACCTGCTGTCAATAGAAACTATTCTCCATCCCAGTTTCTGTCTGTCTCTCCATCATTTCATCTTATCTGCTCTTAAGTCCGTAGTAAAGTAAAGTCTGCTTCTTGGTCCTCACACACACACACACACACACACACACACACACACTTGACTGTCCTTTGATGCTGACAGCTGCTTCGTCTGCACTGTGTCCAGAGCTCAGTGCTATCACATCCGACTGTCTCTCGCTCTCTCTCTCTCTCTTTATCTCTCTTTCTCTCTCCCCCCCTCTGTTTCTCTCTCTCTCTCTCTCCCTCCCCCTTTCTCTCTCTCTTTCTCTCTCTCTCTCCCCCTCTCTCTCTCTGTTTCCCCGTCTCCCCCCCCCCCCCCCCCCCCCCTCTCGGTGCAGGTAGACCTTTCTCTCTCTGTTTCAGAGTTTATGAATGAACAGGCTATTGTGACATGTCGGCCTCTACGTCGGGCCGCTATCACCGCTGATAGTGACGTCTGCAGAGAGGACTCCTGATGGGAGGCCAGTGTAAACCCCCCCCACAGAAGATAAACACTCCAGAACACACGTATGCACACACACTTCTCTTATAACCGTTCCCCCCGGAGTCCTCGGTTGAACAGTAAACCAGCTTCCTTCTGACTCTGATGAAAACTCTCACTATTTCCTTCTCCGTACCGGAGCGACAGCGAATCCTCAGAAAATCCACAGTACAGGGAACGAGTTATTTCCAGGATGGGATGTATGGTTTTCATTTTCTCCCTCCCTTCCTCCCTCCCTCCCATGTCCTCGCTGTTCCTCCAGAGTTTCACACAACCTCTCTCTATAATAAAAACAGGTATTAATCACCGAGTGATGACAAAGCGACTGATGTTAGGCTGCGTTTCAACCGCAGAGTCTAGATTAGGTTCTGGGGACGGTTTACACCCCAAAGAAAAGGTCCTGGTCGGGGGTGATACAGGCGCTTTGGGTCTGGGGTTCACAGTGGTGACGGTCACTGATTGGTCAGCTTCATTCATAAAACAAGGAAGTACTCTGGTATCGATTTAGGACCTTTTTAGGACGAGAGGAGAGCAGTTCAAAATAAAAAGTAGAGTTACGCTTTGGCCTTTTTGCCTTTATTACATAGCATTTCATAGCATTACAGTGGCAGCTCCCTCACACGCACACACACACACACACACACACACACACACACACACATAGACATCAGCAGCTGCCTCACACTTTCACCTGATCTAAATAATTCCGACACCAGCAGAGCTTTGTTGCCCAAATGTTCTGGGTTCCGTGATGCGATGTGTGGGAGCGGATTAGACCGCTGTGTGTTCTGAATGACGGGATCACCAAGTGTTTCCGTAGTGTGTGTGTGCGTGTGTGTGTGTGCGTGTGTGTGTTATTATTTGTGCTACGCTAACCCATCTCTGTAACATCATCTCTGCAGAGGTTTATTATGGTTTCTGTGTCTGCGGGGAAAAAGAAAAAGACGCTCCCGAACCCAAAGAAGTGGGGCGGCGTCGACACATCAAGGTCAGAAAATAATAAGCGGTACGTCTGCTAGCGGTCACGGCTTCATCCACCCTGTAATCCACTTTGATGTTGGACCTCGACCCGGTCCAGGATGTGATGTTTGTGTAGGACTCCGGCCCGGATGGGTGAGCGTATATATGTGTGTGTGTGTGTGTGTGTGTGTGTGTGTGTGTGTGTGTGTGTGTGTGTGTGTGTGTGTGTGGGCATCGCCGTGTCTCCTGCTCGTGTTGATGTTGTTCAGAAGCAGGAAGTAGAGCTGCGATTAGGAGGATCTGAACATCTGCAAGAGGAGCTTCCTGTGATAGGAGGCTTCCTCTGAGTCTGAGGGAGTCTTATCTCCTCCTCTCCCTATCTGCCAATGACTACCTTCTCTCACAGCCTTCTCTCCTTCCCTGCTGCATGGACACTCCAGCTGTTTGTACCGCACAGGTTAACCTCCATGTCTGCCGCTGTCCCTTCAGAGCAACGTCAGAAAGTTCTTCCTCTCTCTCGCTTTTTGCTCGTGAGCAACGCCTCATCACTCTGCTGCGTGGAGAAGATGTGAGTCATCCCCGCAGAACAACGCTGTCTGATTGAGAAGATGAGTGTGAGTCACAGTTTAAGTGTATGAGTGTACAAGGAGGAAGGAGACAAAAGGGAGGAAACATAAATCCCTCAAAGATTCTACTAAACCCCAGAGACTCGTCTGAAGTGCCCAGACGGGAACCTCCACTTCTTTAAAGTGAAGCCGATGCTTCATGTGTTGAAGCTGCATTCTCTCTAGTGTCCACCAGGGGGCGACTCCTCTGGTTGTATAGAAGTCTAGTCTAAAATGACTCTACTTCTCTCTTGATTTATTCCCTCAGTAAACATTGTAAACATGAGTTTATGGTCTCAATCTCTAGTTTACAGTCTTCTTCAATACAGCATGATGTTCATTTAGTACATTATGGTCCATTTAGAGTCAAACAGACCATAAAGCAGGGGATGCTTTAGGGGCGGGGCTACACAGTGATTGACAGGTCTCTACGTCACTCCTCCTCAGTCCAGATATGGTCACTTCCTGTTGGCCATGGCGGCGGCCGTAATCCAAAGAACCACAAACCAATAGGTGACATCATGATGACTACGTCCACTTCTTATATTCAGTCTATGGACAGTCGCTCATCATACTTATGTAGAACCTCAATCCATCATCAACAACACTACAAAATACACGTCTGCATTGGTTTCCAGCTTTCTTATGTAGCGAAATGAAACAATGACAATAAATACTCTCATGGTTTAATGAACCGTGTGAATGTGCTACAGTATAAATGAGCAGCTCATTGTCATCTGCTCTGGTTTCACTGTGAGACTTTTAGAGAGAAAAGAAACATTCCAGATTAATCAATCAATCTCTGTGTGTGTGTGTGTGTGTGTGTGTGTGTGTGTGTGTGTGTGTGTGTGTGTGTGTGTGTGTGTGTGTGTGTGTGTGTGTGTGTGTGTGTGTGTGTCGTGCGTGCGTGCGTGTGTGTGCGCCTCAACATGTGGCTTCAATCTCCCACCCCTCCTTCACCCTTCACAGAGACTTGTGACCATCTCTCCGTGGTTGAAAACAAGTCTTTTCACATGGACCGTGTCCCCGGTTCTTCTCTCGTAGCGGCTCTAAATATCTCTTAAAGATCCAGACCCGACGCAGGACCAGGACCAGGACCAGGACCAGGAGCGTCCAGGTGAAGACGTGTCCTCGGTGTGTTTTCCCCCTTGTTTTCCCCGGTGTGTTGACTGACGGTCCAGTAAACAGATATCGGTGGAGTTTATTGCTCAGATCCCCCTGAGTTGTTTATTTGGCTTCCAGGTATCAAATGAAACCCACAACCCTCCGTCTCTGTGGATCACACGCGTATTCCTCTCGGTCTGAGCCCCGCGCAGTGATCTCTGTGCTGAGTCAACAAACAGTCGTGTGTTGACTTGTTCGCACAAATACACAACTCGCTGTCAAGCGCGTACAGAAACTAATCTCTCTGTTCGGCTTCCCACAGACACTCACTCTCTCTTTGTCTGTTGTACCCATCATTGCTCACTCTCTGTTTCACACACACACACATCTATACATCTATACATACATACATACATACATACATATACATATATATATATATATATATATATATATATATATATATATATAAAAAACAGTTTTTTGCAACCAGTGAACAGGAAGTGACCATATCTGGACTGAGGAGGAGTGACGTAGAGACGCCGTATACGTCTCTGGTAGAGACCTGTCAATCACTGTGTAGCCCCGCCCCTAAATCATCCCCTGCTTTATGGTCTGTTTGACTCTAAATGGAGCATAATGTACTAAATGAACATCATGCTGTATTGAAGAAGACTGTAACTAGAGATTGAGACCATAAACTCATGTTTACAATGTTTACTGAGGGAATAAATCAAGAGAGAAGTAGAGTCAGACTTCTATACAACCAGAGGAGTCGCCCCCTGGTGGACACTAGAGAGAATGCAGCTTTAACACGTGAAGCTTTGGCTTCACTTGTCAGTCCTGGAGGTTGCTGCTTGGGTCAAACACAAATATTTGTCCCTTCAGCGCGTAATTCAGACCAGCAGCACCCAGAGACCACCAGAGGAGGGAGGAGGCAACGCAACCACAACGAACCAACATGTCACTTTCCCATCAGACACACACAAACACACACACACAAACACACACACACACACACACACTCACAAACACACACAACACACACACACACACCACACAACCTCCCTCCCTGCAGCCGCTATCAAAGGATCTGAACAGCGTCGACGTATTATCTGTCTCTGTCTCGAATGGGAGTGGCCGAGCACAGAGCTATCATCTCACACACCACACACACACACACACACACACACACACACACACACACATACACACGGTACGGAGTGCAGATCAAAGGTTAATCATGTCTTTTCATCAGCTGCACCACCCTGTCCTCCATGCGTCCTCCTCCTGTCTAATGGCTGTGTGTCCAAGCAGACTGTGGGAGCGTTTCTGTCTCACTTGTGGAAAAGCACTTTTATTTTTGAAGTGCTGTCCTCCTCCTTCCATTGTTTTCTTCTATCTCTCCCTCCATCTGATTTTTCTCCCCCCTGATGAAGCTAAATTCCTCGGCTTACATTTGGTGATTTAATGTGAACCGATTTGTTTCTGTTGTAAAAATTGGCTATTACTTTGACGTACGCTCCAATAAAGTCTGCGTTCTGTAATTTGATAAGCGCGTGAGATTTTAGCCGCATGTTTGAGAGTCTGCAGGTGAACTGAAACCCTGCTTCACTGTCTTACTTCTTCTTCAAGCGTTATCTCAATTCATGAGTTGATATTTTTAAATATTCCTCTGCGAGTGAGCTCTTCAGGCACTGTGCTGCTAAAACAAATAGAAAATACATGATGCATGATGATGATGATGATGCATTATTTGGGAAGGAGTTTAAAGGATTTGCAGCGTACATCAACACTCTCACAGCATGAGCCCTTCATGTCTACACAGGGAGTCCACCATGTTTCATTGTCTCTATTATGATCCCAATCTGATCCTTCGGTCTACGTCAGCTGTCACAAAAGGTGCTTTTACTGATCGAGTGCAGCCGTCGTCGACTCTAAACTCTCTGCTGAGCTCCGAGTGTGATGGTGGAGAAGTGGTATCTCATTGCGTTTACAAGACATGGACCAATGACGTTAATACGGGGCGTTGCCATGTACGCCAATACTTAGAACTTCAAAGCCATTTGGGCTGTCGTCACGAAATTTGTAGCAAATTTGTTGCAAATTTGCAGCAAATTTGTAGCAAATTTGCATTTTTAGCAATTTGCATTTGTAGCAAATTTCTTCGTAGAAAGCTTTGTGTTTATGTTTGAATCTATAAAAACAGAATTAAGAGAATAACTCACTGCAGCAGGAGCCAACTAAATAAACAATTTCTATGAATTGTCTCTGATTTATGACATGAACAACCAAAGGGACAGAAGTCTGGTGACTAAGTAGCGTCTGGTGGTCGAGGACGTGCAAGGTCTCGTCAACCAGCGTCCAGCCGGCACCAGTGAGGTCCGAGGGCCCCG
>NW_027176539.1:993004-1000504 GCF_023349555.1 Cebidichthys violaceus | reverse complement strand
GTGTGTGTGTGTGTGTGTGTGTGTGTGTGTGTGTGTGTGTGTGTGTGTGTGTGTGTGTGTGTGTGTGTTTTGAATGCGATGGTGGAGTCCAGCGCGCTGTGAGCTTGTTTCCTCTGGGCCACATGTGCTCTGCAGTGCTGAGCAGTGATGAGAAGTCCAGCTGCAGGTTTTCACCCTCGGGGAGGAAGTCCTTGTTTACTCATATTTGACCTTGTGTCTGACCCCCCCCCTTCGGGCTCTTTGACCCCCCTCGAGACTTTAAACTGTTGAGACACTCGACCGGTCGCCATCGTGTTCATTTTGATGTCACTGATACAGATTGTTACCGACCAGGAGCAAAGCTTCATGTGTTAAAGCTGCATTCTCTCTAGTGTCCACCAGGGGGGCGACTCCTCTGGTTGTATAGAAGTCTGGTCTAAAATGACTCTACTTCTCTCTTGATTTATTCCCTCAGTAAACATTGTAAACATGAGTTTATGGTCTCAATCTCTAGTTTACAGTCTTCTTCAATACAGCATGATGTTCATTTAGTACATTATGGTCCATTTAGAGTCAAACACACCATAAACCAGGGATGATTTAGGGGCGGGCTACACGCTGATTGACAGGTCGACACCAGAGACGTATACGGCGTCTCTACGTCACGCCTCCTCAGTCCAGATATGGTCACTTCCTGTTCACTGGTTGCAAAAAATCCAAGATGGCGACGGCCAAATCGTCAAACTCAGGCTTCAAAACATCACAAACGTCACGGCGTCTTCGTCCACTTCTATATACAGTCGATGGTTCAGACCCGCCAGCGCAACCAAAACCAGTCACATATTTCTTTGTGCTATTTTTCATAAATACAAAGTTGTTTTTATTGTCATTGTAGAGCAGAAGAATATTCAGATTACAGTCCCATTTGGCTACATAGCAAAACATGAAAAACAAGCTACAGCACATGTGGAGGGTGGTGGATGAATTAAGGAGTCTTGAGGTCTTGGTGGTTCGGCAGCTGATACTTCTGTATCTCTTTCCAGACGGCAGCAGGTGAACATGTTGTGTCTGTTGGGTTTTTGTCCCTTCATGTCTTCTGAGACCTTCTCAGGCTCCTCTTGTCGCCAATATAACCGACGCTCAGGAGATGAGAACCAGTGATGTTCTGGAGCTTTTAATCACCACCTGTGGAGCTCTTCAGCTTCATCATGTCAGTTTGTGATGTCTCCAGTCAGGACGCTTTCTGTTGCTCCTCCGTAAAACGTTGACGAGACCTTGGCAGTTTCCTTCAGAAATACCAGCCGTTCGTGAGCTTCTCTTCACCAGGGTGGAGATGGTGTGAGGACCCACGTCGGCTCGTGATGCTGATTCACAGGAACTTGAAGCTGAATAACTCGCTCCTCCTCAGACAGATGTGTGCGTCTTCGCCTCCTGTTTTTGTCCAAAGTAGCTTTGAGATGGTTAAAGTGATGATGCCGTTGAACGTGATGTGAGGAAAGTCTTTGTGTTTAGAAGTGATGACCAGCTGTGAACAGAGCCTCTCTTCGTTCTGTTCACAGCTGCTTCCTTCATCACAGGGTCCTTCAGCACACAGGTGGACGTCTGAATGACTTTAACACGTTACAGATTACAGCTACTATGATCCACATCGTCTGCTGGTTTGGCTGCACGCTGCTTTGTCGTCCTCACTGGAGCACAGAGACGTTCAGGCTGCAGTGTGCTGGTCCACCAGTGACCAGCAGAGGGCGCTCTGTGTCAGCGGGACACACACACACACACACCTGTTATATCTAATAATAATATGAGACGAGAGATGAGATCAGACTTTATGAGTCCCCACAGCGAGGACATTTACAAAGATATAATAAATAAACACTTAAATATATAATAAATAAATAAACATTAAATATATAATACATAAAAAAACACTAAATATATAATAAATAAATAAACATTAAATATATAATAAATAAATAAACACTAAATATATAATAAATAAATAAACATTAAATATATAATAAATAAATAAACAGTAAAAATATAATAAATATGTGAACTGTAAAATTATGATGAATAAATAATCGGTAAAGAGACAATAATACACTAAATATATAATAAATAAATAAACAGAAATATATAATACATAAATAAACAGTAAATATATAATGAATAAAGAACAGTAAATATATAATATATAAATTAACACTAAATATATAATATATAAATAAACACTAAATATATAATATATAAATAAACACTAAATATATAATAAATTAATAAACAGTAAATATATAATAAATAAATAAACTGTAAATATATAATAAATAAATAAATAAACACTAAATATATAATAAATAAACATTACAATTACAATAAATAAGTAAACAGTAAATACATAATGAATAAATAAACACTAAATATACAATATATAAATAAACACTAAATATATAATAAATAAATAAACACTAAAGAGATAATAAATATAAACTATAAATACTAAATATAACATCAACATATATTAATATAATGAGTTCACACTATTCCACCTTTGCTATAGGACATATAGTGACGTTGCTCATAAATGAATGAATAATAAGTCAGTTGTTGATGTGTCGTTATCTAATGATTAGTCCGTTACAGACTGAGTTAAGGTTCACACTGTTTAATAAGGAAAAGTAGTTCTGCAGCTTTAGAACACTTTTCATTCAGCTGTAATCCGTCTGCAGCGCCACTGCTGTCCTGCAGGGGGCAGAGCAGCATCACTCTGCCTCCATAGAGCTCTAGATGTGGTTATCTCTCTCCGTCTGCAGCTGCTGACGCTCCGCCTCAGGAACCATCATGAATTGAGGGGGTGATGAAAACTGTCCCGTACCGGTTACACACACACACACACACACGTTCACACTTTGTGATGGAGTGTGCATCGTTTGAGTGCTGCATATTTTACCAAATTAAAAGCACTCTCTCTGTCTGTCCTGGCTCAGTCATCACAGAGCTAATGACATTCTTACTGTAGCAGCGGGGCGGGTTCAGTCGGGTTCAGGGTCTGACCCACACGAGGTGTTTCTACCCCATCACACGTTATTCACATGCTGTTTGGGGGATTCTTCTTTATTACAATTTCTGAAGAAATAGTGTCTCAATTTCTCAAAATGTCACGTGACTAGAAATTGCAACCACATTTTTTAGTTTCGGCAAACAAAGGCCGATACTTTAGTAAAAGTTACTGTTGAGCGTTGTGTCTTAAAGCTGCATTCTCTCTGATGTCCACCAGGGGGCGACTCCTTCGGGGGGGGGGGGGGGGGGGGGCTTACCAGAGACGTGTATATATAACGGCGTCTCTACGTCACTCCTCCTCAGTCCAAATATGGTCACTTCCTGTTCACTGGTTGCAAAAAAAAAAAAAAACAAGATGGCGACGGCCAAAAACGCTGAACTCAAGGCTTCAAAACGTCCACAAACCGATGGGTGACGTCACGACGGCTACGTCCATTTCTTCTACATTTTAGAGTTCAGTTGAGTTTCTAGATGAAAGTATGAATGAGTGGATACGTCTTAATTCATTTTAATGAGGAATTTTTCCCGGAAAAAGTGGAATTTTTTTTATTTTGTATGAAAGCAATTTCCTTATTTATATCTTTGACTTATGACTTTCATCACTTTTCCAGCTCAGCACAGCCCTGAAACAGCTCTCCTGCTTGTTTTTATGTATGCCCCAAATCAATTCAATAAGTTATATTGAAATGAATCGTATGATAAAAGTAATAATGTCTGTTTCCAGCATCCACACCCAGTACCAGAATGAGTTCATCAGAAGATATATAATAAGATATGTATAATGTTATACTGAAGCTTTCTTACACCTGTTGTATGAAAACAGTTTAAAAAGGAGATGGAGGTCCATGAAACTCTCTTGAATGTGATTTTCATGACACATTCAGTTGCGTCACTAAATAATTCCGTACTTAAGAGTTGCTCTTTACAGAGGTGTCATCTTCCTCCTCTTCCTCCTCTTCTTCTTCTTCTTCTTCTTCTTCTTCTTCTTCTTCTTCGTTGTGTAACATGTTCATGGCCAGCCAGCGGCAAGATAAAATACCTGAGGCTCCTCAAATGAAATCAAATCTCCCTGAATGTTCTCTGTTAATTAAAGCGCTCCGGTTTCACGGAAAACACGCAAGATGCACACACACACACACACACACACACACACACACACTCAATGCACACAGAGAGGGAGGCCTTGAGCCTGAATGAGCTGTGCTTCGTAGCTCTGTGCTCGTTCAGCGTTAGGTTGCCACGTCAAGTTGTAAGTCCTGCAGAAGAACCTCGTGACCCACTTGATGAACTCAGACACCCTCAGAGCACCAGAGCTCGTCTACTTCAGAGCTGTAAGCTCGAAGGACTTTAGTGTGTTTTAGCTCCTTAGTGACCAAAATATGTGTTTCTATGAGCGAGTGCACGCCGCGCACTTTCAGGGTTTTGGACAGAATTTACTGCGGTTAGATTATTTGCGCTACATTTTAGTTGCATTGATACCAATTCAAGTATTTAAAAGAAGCTTTAGCAGTATTCTTCACTGTTAGCACTGTTAGCACTGTTAGCTATGAGGTTTTGATGCCTCTAGTTCGGCGATTTCGCCGTCACCGTCTTGGATTACGGCTGTGTCGCCATCTTGGCTTTTTTTGCATCCGATGATGGAATATACCATATTAGGACTGAGGAGGAGTGACGTAGAGACGCCGTATACGTCTCTGGTAGAGACCTGTCAATCAGCGTGTAGCCCCGCCCCCTAAAGCATCCCCTGCTTTATGGTCTGTTTGACTCTAAATGGAGCATAATGTACTAAATGAACATCATGCTGTATTGAAGAAGACTGTAAACTAGAGATTGAGACCATAAACTCATGTTTACAATGTTTACCTGAGGGAATAAATCAAGAGAGAAGTAGAGTCATTTTAGACTAGACTTCTATACAACCAGAGGAGTCGCCCCCTGATGGACACTAGAGAGAATGCAGCTTTAAACACGCGAAGCATCGGCTTCACTCTGCAGAACCAGAGGTTGCCGTCTGGATGTAACCGTCTACTCTTTTACTCTCATAACTACCCAAAGCATCTCCACGGTGACTGTCACATTTTCTTAGTATGCACACACACACACACACACCACTCATGCACACACATAGATTGAGTGCATGTCCTGAAGTGTCTCAAATGAATCCGAAGACGTGTGGATAAACACCCGGTGTTCCTCTGGGATGCAGTTATGTAACAGTTCATTATAAAAAATGACAGAAGAGTTATGTCAGCCCAAAATAACCCCCCCCCCCCCCCCCCCCCCGAAGGAGGTGACTCATGTTGCATTGCGTGCAGAGTTGTAATTTTGTGTTTGAGTCGCTGGCATCCTCAGCACCTCACCAGATCTCACTGATTTTACCTCTAAAAACCACACAGTAACCACCGGAATTATGACACACACACACACACACACACACACATACATTAATACACACAGCACTGTAATTACACAGGATCAAAGGTAAATCCAGAGAGTCTGGTAGTCGAGCTAATAGCAGACGACAGCGAGGTGAAACTCAGATCATGAGGAACGATATCAAAGAGCTCCGGTTCAGCATCGGGGTGTGAAGCTGTTTCTTAATGCTGCGACCGTGAATCAGACGAGGGACAAGCTACGGCCCGCGGGCCAACTGGGGTCCGCTGCCTGCTTTCTTAAATGGCCTCCAGTGATCAGTATGAAAAGGCCCACAATCAAAGAAAAGACTGGCCACCCATGTGGCCTGTCAGTAGTGTGTGTGTGTGTGTGTGTGTGTGTGTGTGTGTGTGTGTGTGTGTGTCTGCTTTAACACACTGTTACCCAAATGAGATAATCAGCGGTTGCCACTCTCTAATTGAGCAGATCATTGCCCTGTGATTCAAACCACCGTCCCCACCTTCATCTCCACACACACACACACACACACACACACACACACACACACACACACACACACACAGCATGAGGATATCACCACACACGTGCGCTCTCACTCCTCTTAGTCATTTATTCGACCCACGCACACGAGCAGGAACTCCCTTTGGCTTCTGGCGAGGTGTGTGTGTGTGTGTGTGTGTGTGTGTGTGTGTGGTGTGTGTGTGTCGGTGGGTGAGTCCTACACGCCTGCTGTCTGATCTCCTCGTGCACGTTAGCAGACCGCCCAACACACCCGAGGGCGTCGCTGCCAAACCGCCGTGCAGCCGACGTCGTCTCCGTTCGCGAACACGACCACCCGGCTGACGAGGCGGGAGGCCACGCCCTCCTCGCCATGTGATTAGTCACATCCACTGTGAACACGCAGGCTCCTGCAGCGGGGAAGGCCTGCGATGTGTGTGTGTGTGTGTGTGTGTGTGTGTGTGTGTGTGTGTGTGTGTGTGTGTGGTGTGTGTGTGTGAGGACTTCCTAAAGAGTCCTTGGAGCGGCCCGGATTAGCAGGTCTTGTGTTTTCTCTCAAGCGGTCCACTCTGGACAGGATTACGGCTTAACGCCGGAATTCGACTCGACCGGACGGACTTTGTCGCTGCTGGTCGCATGAGGCCGGTCCAGCAGGTCCCTCTAGGTAGACGTTAGGCTCTCACGTTAGATCAGGGTTAAGCAGTGCACGACATCTTCACGTCTGCACTCATCCGTCCCAGTCATGGACGGGTTATGAGACAATGAGACAGACGTGTGTAGGGCCCCGGCTTCAAAGAGACACCCCGTAGTTATGGTCGTTTTGCATCACTCTGTAGTTGTTTTGCGTCTCTTTTTGGCCGTTTTGCATCTTTTTGTGTCACTTTGTAGGAGTTTTATATCTTTCCTTGTGCTCTTTTTGCATCTCTTCTTTGTTGCTTTGCATCTCTTTGTAGTTGTTTTGCATCTTTTTGGTCATTTTGCGTCTCTTTTTTATCATTTTACATCTCCTTGTAAGCACTTTGCATCTCTTTGTCATCGTTTTGCGCTTCATTTTGGTCCTTTTCTATCTCTTTTTGGTAGTTTTGCATCTCTTTGTGTCATCCCGCTAACCTGTTGGACCCCTCTGCTTGTGCCCAGTGATCCCTCAATGATTCCAGTTCACGGTGTCAGCGAGGCAGATTGTTCAGGGATGCTGCTGCAGAAGAGACAAACGTCCTCCTGTGTCCTGTGTCTGTTTCTTAATCTTGCGTATATATGACATATTATTGGATAGACGTCTGAGTCGAGCTACAGACGCTTGTGAGGGAGGAATTCTGATGAATGAAAAGCTCTCGTTGAAACCAGGTGTCACCAGTCTCCATATATGAGCGCGTTTCCTCCGTGGAGCTGCTTCATGTCGCTCTGACAGCATCACGAGGAAGGAAGTCACTTCCTCGTGACCTAGAGGCAAAAGTGTTGCCGTGGTGACAGCTTGCATCATGTAAAGTAAAAGAGGAGAGAAAGAAAACCACATCCTCTCCTCTTTCATCCTCCAGAGGTACAGTAGAGAGATTCTTCCCAGCATTCCACACC
>NW_027176539.1:975914-992904 GCF_023349555.1 Cebidichthys violaceus | reverse complement strand
GAACAGCTGTTTAGCTCCTCCCCCTTTCTGCAGGAAGAACAGCTGAGAACATCATGAGCGATTGTTACTTATTTCAACTTCATGCAGTGTAGTATTAATATTTCTTCGGCACAATACTGTCCTTCAGGATTAATAAAGTTCTGTCTCATGTTCTGTTGGTTGAGACGCTGCGATCAGGATTCGTTCCCGTCCCTGATTGTTCAAGCTCTCCTTCTGAAGTGACTCGTGAGTCATCGACCCCGTTATGGTCTCACACCCACGACCATCCTATCAGAAGAGTCACATTCATGCTCTGATATTTACATCCAGACTGTTTACCGTGGAATATCACACTTCTATATTCGGGAGCGTGTATATTTTAGAAACGCCGTTGTCGTCGTTTTCTTTGCAGGCCACCTATCGTCCTTTCCTGCGGCAGATCCTGGAGGAAGTCTTCCACCCCGACAGACCCGAGTGTCCCGACATCGAGCACACGTCCGGAGGCCTCACGGACCTGCTCAAGACCGGCTTCAGCATGTTCATGAAGGTGAGACGTCTCACGTGTAACGGGGGGGGGTTCATCTCGGGTCCACATCCTGTTCACTACCACCCCCCGACAAAAGCACCTTCAAACCGTCGGCGCCTTGTGTTCTGATCATAGAATTCTATATTTTTGGAGTTGTGGGCTCGTGGGTGATGTATCTCCACCCACATCTGGGCCTGCTTAAACGGGGGGGGGGGGGGGGGTTATGTAACCGTGGTCTGGTTTTACACAAATTAAGAAAGTTGGCCCACGAACCTCCAACTCAGACGTTCTAAATCTATAAACCTTTAAGGACTCTGAGCGTTCTGTAGGAGCTATAAAATAAGCCAATAAAAAGTTCTATTTTCAGACCGTTAAACCACCGGACCCCTTCAGTCTGGGTTCTGGACCCGGAGAGAGAGAAAGCAGAATATCGAGCTCACCCGTGTGCTCGACGTCGATCGCGTACGTTTTAAGCCTAGACGTCACCGAGACGTGTCACATCAAAGGAGCGCTGTTTGTGCCCTCGAGCAAGGCACCGGACCCCCTTAAACTGGATGGGTTCAGGCTAAATCTCACTGTGTGATGGTCGGCTTTTATAGATTAATCTCTGCAGGAAAATTGACACGAGTTGCTGGTTTGAGGAGAAACTTTTCCCGTAAGATATCACACCAAGCGTTCTGGAGGCGTGGCCTATTGAAGAACACGCTGCAAAGCAACATCCGGTTGCAACCAAAGTTGGGGAACGTGTGCAAATATGGACCCTGAGCAAAGTCTGTGAAACACAGGGTTATACGTACTAACCTTTAAAATGTCTTCTCTGAGACAAAAGCAAATCATCTGCAGTCTACAAGGATCCAAAATATTATGTAAAAAAAAAAGTGTAGTAATTATCGTAATTTATAGTGTTTTTTTTCAAATGATAAAGAAAATATAAGATTGTATTTTTGTGTATTAAAACCGATCTAGTCGTTATTATTTTTAATGCTGTATAATATGTGCTAGAGCTCATAATTCATCTCTAACATCTATCTCCTATTCATGTGAAAACATCTTCAAACTACTGGATTTATTCAAGTTATCACCAACAACTACATTTTACAGATGACACGTGAACACATCATGATAACGTTATAATTTATTAACCCCCCCCCCATGTCTCAACGCATGTCACCACACATGGTTCACACTGAGTGTGTGTGTGTGTGTGTGTGTGTGTGTGTGTGTGTCTCTGTGTTGAAACACAACATCTACCGCCAGCAGACTTCTCACACATTTTCCCTTTGTGTGTCTTTTCACACATGTTGAATCATCCTCAGCCTGCTGGGGCTTCACGTGTTCAGCCACTCTCTCCTCAGGTCGCCCCCCCCCCCACACACACACACACACACACACACACACACACACACACACATCTCCTGCAGCTCTGATTGCTCGGCCAGCAAATGATGCCTTGGCAAAACCAATAGCACACAGCCATTACTCCCCCCCCCCGTGAAACAGTTCACCCGCGGTAACGTCCCGTACCGTACGAGCTAAGCGTCTGTGAGCACAAGTCGGCCATGCTTACGGCGAGGTGGAGGACGTCCATCAATTCATCTTTTGTTTGGAGTCACAGAGACATGTGTGCCGGAGGTATGGCCTCCACATCACACAGAGACGATCGAGTGTTCCCTGAAGAAAGACGGCTGTTTATCTCAAGATGGCCGACAGTAGAAACACAATCAATCACAGCTCTTCATGCACTGAGACATTTACAGATTTTGGCGTTTTTTTCTTCCATAACTCGTCTTCTTTCAGACTCGAGGAAATAAAACATTTATATTATACTTTGTCTGTTTGAGTCTGTAGATTTCTCCTAAATTCACCAAAAGTTACCGTCACATAACGCCTCATTTGCATATTTAAACATACTCGTTATACAAAACGTAGTCATCTTTGTGTCTCCCGTTATACATGAACTGACCAATCACAACGTCCCGTCTGCAGGTGAGTCGTCCTCATCCCGGCGACGGCGCTCTGCTCCTCCTCTTCCTGGTGGGCGGAGTCACGCCGTCGGAGCTGCGGCTCGTCAGAGAGATCGTGGCGGCGCACAAACCGGGAGCTCAGGTGAGTCGATGACTAACAGGTGCGTCTCCGAACGGTCGACTGCCCTTTCACAATAAAAGCCCTGAACACGTATCGTATAGCGCCGCCGGTTCGTAGCTTCATGCCGATGGCTTCCATTGAAACATTAAATGACAATAACTAAATGATATGCTTATTATACATATTCCAAACAAAAACACTTCAAAAACGCTACAAAAATAATTTAAATGAATCATTTATTTTTTGCTTTTTTTGTATTTTGGTCAGACACATACGCAACGCTGAGTACTGTGTACTATGTGTGGTATTAGTTATAAATGTACGTTGGTACATAGAGGGTGGTAAGAAGCTGTACATGGAGGGACTTAGGACCCAGGGGAATGAAGGTGAAGGAACCAGGAAGAGACGGGAGACACGCCACAAAAACGGCTGTTCGCCGCTCGCTGCCCGGTGTTTTACGGTTTAACCAATGCGTCTGTTGTCGTCATGGTTACGGCAGCAGTTGTAAATTGCCGCATTCGGCTCACGGTGATAATAAAATTTAAAAAAAACCTGCGTTAACGCGCGATAAAATAATTGTCCAGCACTAATAAATACATTTACTTTTTTAAATGTAATATATTTAATGTCTCATGTAATTATTTCATTTGTTAAGAGTGACAGTTTAAACATAAGATTACATCATGACTTGTTGAAGTGGGTTAGTGTCTCTCATAATCAATAGGTCGGTATTGACCTCGGAGGCCAAAGGCTTTGTGTCGCTCTGTGAGTGGAGATCAGAGTGACCTACATCACCGCCTCTGATCAGCTGGAGAGGTGAGCCTGTCTGTCTGCCTGTGTGCACATCTACCGTCTAAAGTGCCAATTACGTATGCGGTCCACGCTGACCTACAAAACATGCAGCGAAACATGTTGTCTTCGGAGGAGGAGATCAGACGGGGTGATGTGGGTTGGTCTTAATAAAAGGCTTCTGAGGAGGAGGAGGAGGAGGAGGAGGAGGAGGAGGAGGAGGAGGGCAATGAGAGGCCTGGCGAGGATCAAAGCCTCCCATCTGTAATCAGGAGAAACTGAATAAAGACGAGCTTATGCAAGAACCGACTGGCCCACACACACACTTACAAGCACAACACACTGTGTGTGTGTGTGTGTGTGTGTGTGTGTGTGTGTGTGTGTGTGTGTGTGTGTGTGTGTGTGTGTGTGTGTGTGTGTGTGTGTGTGTGCGTGCGCGCGCACACGTGATGGCGGCTGACGAACTAAAAACAAACTCTGTGAGACGACGAAGAGAACTAGCTAGCTGTTTGGAGAAACATGAAGATGAGGCTAAGCTAACCCAGCTATAGGACCTGAGGCTACTCCACTACCCAGCATGCATCCCGGCTGGGTGGTGGAGTAGATGGATAAAAAGCAGCAGGAGGTCAGTGACCTACATCTTCACAGAGACCTGGATCCATCGTGGTCCGAGGTCAAGCTGCAGTTGACGGGTGGACATCAGGACAGGGATCAGGACTCTGGTGTACCAGAGGAGGAGGACTCTGTGTTTACACCATGAGGACTCTGTTGGACCAGAGGAGGAGGACTCTGTGTTTACACCATGAGGACTCTGGTGGACCAGAGGAGGAGGACTCTGTGTTTACACCATGAGGACTCTGGTGGACCAGAGGAGGAGGACTCTGTGTCTACATCATGAGGACTCTGGTGGACCAGAGGAGGAGGACTCTGTGTTTACACCACGAGGACTCTGGTGGACCAGAGGAGGAGGACTCTGTATTTACACCATGAGGACTCTGTGTCTACACCATGAGGACTCTGGTGGACCAGAGGAGGAGGACTCTGTATTTACACCATGAGGACTCTGTGTCTACACCATGAGGACTCTGGTGGACCAGAGGAGGAGGACTCTGTATTTACACCATGAGGACTCTGTGTCTACACCATGAGGACTCTGGTGGACCAGAGGAGGAGGACTCTGTGTCCACCTCTCAGAACTCAGGAGCTGCTCGTCTAGCGTTTGCTCGCGTGACTTTGGGATTTTTGGATCTGTTGCGACTTTGCTGTCCCGGTTTGTTCGCTCCGGACCGGTTCATGGGTTCGCTCCAGTAGAAACGAACACGTGAAACCTCGCCGCACGTCATCCATGCTGGAAGTAATAAAAAAGATAAACCAGTTGCCAAGGCACCTGATTCATGCACCACGTTGCATTTGCTCATGACTCACCCAGACATTCATCTCTGCTTCATTCATAAATAGGGACTCACCACCCAGTGACCCACTTCCCCCCTAACCACTGTTGTTTTTGTGCTCCAGGTGCTGGTTCTGTCCACCAGGTTGCTGCGGCCGACGGACGTCCCCGAGCTGCTCTTCGCCACCCGGAGACTGCTTCCTGGTGTCGACTAAAGCAACGAGGAAGGAGGAAGGAGGAAGGAGGACACGTGCGTCTCAAAGCGTGTCGACACCTCGCCGGGTTAATGAGAACCACCGTGGAACATTCCCGTCATGTTCATGTCAGCGTGCTTAATTCCTGCAGGGGTCATTAAACCTGTCAAAAAGACACTTGAGGACCGTTAGAAGTGTTCAAACACACCGTCAGGCTCGAGTCATTAGGCCTTAAGAGCAGAGTGTGTGTGTGTGTGTGTGTGTGTGTGTGTGTGTGTGTGTGTGTGTGTGTGTGTGTCTCTCCGTTAGCGTCCGTTCACACCTCAGCAGAATAATTAACAGGTCCTTTCACAGCGTCTGCTTAAGGCCGATCATCTGTCGACACGTGGAGCTCCTCTGTGTCTCTGGTTTGACCCGGTCACCAGAGTCTCCCTCACGTGTCGTCAATAAGAGGCCCGGTAATATTCACTAGTGAGCTTCTGGATTGTAAATAAACGAACACACACACACACACATTGTTATGATTTTGATTTGTCTCCTGGTCTTCTGGGAGCTCCGGGTTCTCAGAAGCGTCTCTTAATAAAAACCTGCCATGAACTCGTCGTGTTCTGTCGTCTTCATGAAGGAACGGGTTCGCGCTTTTGATCGGACTACTTTCTTCTGCGTGAGTCGTCCGTCATCGACGACGCTCCTCGTCGAGCCACGATGCCGCCTGAAGGACGTCGGATCAAACACCTCAAACCCTCTGAAAGCCTCAGAACACCTCGTTCAGGACGGTCTCTAGAACCACAGATATGAAGAGGGAGGTCGAGAGACCGTGTTGAGATGTAAACGACGAGCGAGTCTGTCCTCAGGTCCTAACTGGACCCCCTTTGGACCCCTCGACCCCACCGGGTGTTCATTAAAAGCATCAGTGGACAGGTAGCCATAGTCTCCCGTCTCCACATCTACCCGATCCGTCTCCCCTTTGGATCGTAGAAGTGTAGTTCCTCCAGACGTTCTGCTGCTTCCTCCCTCAAACCTCCTGGACTCACGTCATCGTTCTGCTCCCTGGAACCTACCGGAGACACAGCTGTCTCTTTGTTTGAAGTCGTGGTGGACGCCTCCACAGATAGCGCTCGAACTCTAAGCTACATAAACTACTTTATTACCTTTATAGAAAGAAGTCAAGTATTAAAAATAAACTACGGTTGAATATCCTCTAAACTATTTGATTTGGCTGCAAAATATTTACTCAAATGTAGATTTTTAAGACACATTAACCAGGAGGAGTGACGTAGAGACCTGTCAATCACCGTGTAGCCCCGCCCCTAAAGCATCCCCTGCTTTATGGTCTGTTTGACTCTAAATGGAGCATAATGTACTAAATGAACATCATGCTGTATTGAAGAAGACTGTAAACTAGAGATTGATCTGCTGTCAAACGCACAAAAAAGTGAAAACCAGAAACAAAAGTGAAATTCATCATTTTATTTTTTTATTGTGAACACAAAGTGAATCTGTAACAAATAACAAAAAGGCCCTTTTTTCATAAAGTGCATCAGTGATAACGACACGCTACATACTGCTGCATCAGCAGAAACACACTGCAGGTGTGCGCACACACACACACACACACACACACACACACACACACACACACACACACACACACACACACACAGAGCCCCGGCTCATGTGGTTTCATAATAACACATTTAGTGGAGCCATGCAGAGGTGGTCTGAATTCAAAACAGCCGCAGTCGGCTAAAAATAAGCCGTCCTTCAGCGCCGCTGCTGCAGGACGGCTGGATGTTACAGTTTGTTTTAACGTCAGTCTCACGGCTGCGTCTCCTCAGGCGTCGTCTCCCGTGACGGGCGTCCTCACACTCGGTACCTGACGGGGCCCGTCAACCTCAGAGGACGTGGCGATCCCGTAAAGAACCGGCCTCCCGACTGATCCGAGGACTTGTGATCCGCCTCTCAAGGCTTTCTTTCTCTGGCCGCTCTGGGCCACGTTTTTCTTCTTTTTTTTAAAAACACCGTCTCGGCGTCTCCTCACACCGAGGTGGCGGTCCGCACCTTCGCCGACAGCGCTTGCTTGAAGCGCCGCTTCAGGTCCTGCATGTTGGGCGACTTGGGCCTGGGGATGAGGAGCGAGCGCCTCTTCTCCGTGGAGTTGGTTGCCGCCGGCATTGCCGTCGTCGTCGGCGCCGCCGCCGCCGGCTGCTGCTTGGCCAGCTGGCAGCACAGCCGGTGGAAGGCCTTGTGCACCTGGCTGTAGTCCTCGCTGGCGGACACCTCGTAGAAGGAGCAGCCCAGCGCGGACGCCAGCAGCGGGCCCTGCTGGGAGTCCACCCGCCTCAGGTGCAGCAGGTCCGCCTTGTTGGCCAGCAGGATCACGGGGGGCATGTTGGCGCCGCCGGTGCGGACCACCTGCTGGTGCAGCTGCTCGATCAGGTCGAAGCTGCGGCGGTCCGTCGTGGAGTACACCAGCACCACGGCGTCCGCCCACTGGATGGAGCAGGTCACGTGATCCGGGAGATTGATGCTGTTATCGGTCATCTGGGAGGAAAGAAGAAGAAGAAGGGGAGGCCGATTAAAACCACGTTGAAACCAGTGAACAGGAAGTGACCATATCTGGACTGAGGAGGAGTGACGTAGAGACGCCGTATACGTCTCTGGTAGAGACCTGTCAATCACTGTGTAGCCCCGCCCCTAAATCATCCCCAGCTTTATGGTCTGTTTGACTCTAAATGGAGCATAATGTACTAAATGAACATCGTGCTGTATTGAAGAAGACTGTAAACTAGAGATTGAGACCATAAACTCATGTTTACAATGTTTACTGAGGGAATAAATCAAGAGAGAAGTAGAGTCATTTTAGACTAGACTTCTATACAACCAGAGGAGTCGCCCCCTGGTGGACACTACAGAGAACGCAGCTTTTTAGACTCCTCCGTATCGGCTTCACTCTGCAGAACCGGAGGTCGCCGTCTGATTAAAAACACGTTAAATGACTTTATGGAACTGATCTGACTGGAATGTCGACTGAGGCGGACTGGAGCTATAAGGTTACTGCTCCAGAACAGAGAGGAGTCTGGATCAGGGTATCATTTACTCTGATCCTCAAGACATCCATTACCCTAAATGGGAGATTAGACAGCCAGACTCTATACACACACACACACACACACACACACACACACACACACACACACACACACACACACACACACACACACATATTTGGTTTTTGGCCCGGTGCCCAGTCAAGAGAGGCTCAGATGATCTTAACAGCCACACAGTGAAGTAGATTATATATTATCTTTAGATTATCCTCAACGGACTCCCGTGTGTCGAACGGCTCGGGGGAAATTAAATAATAATAATAAATAATAATTTAGGAGAAAATCTCACCTCCACACCAGGAGTGTCCTGAACCTGGATGGTCACTTGTTCTCCTTCCACCTGGACTTCTCTGGAGTAGAGATTACCTGCACGCAGAAATAAACATTAGACACCAGTACTTTGAGGATGTTTTAAAAATAAACCCAGTTTAACTCATTTTCATCGTCCTGTTGACTCACCAGCATTTCTCTCATAGTCTCCGATGAAGCGCCTCGTGAGGAACCTCACCACCAGCGCTGCAACAACAGAAGAAGAATAGAACGTTAAATGACAGATAATATAACAATAACTCTATAAACTTCCACGCATTTTATTTTGTATCTCTTCTTACCTGTTTTACCGACTCCGCTGCCTCCTATCACAGCCATCTTAATCACCCGGTTGGGCACCGAGCATTCCGGCGCTGTGAACTCCGCAATGGTCGTCATGTTCTGGATCAGACGCATATTAATAATTATTAATATCCCCAAAAAGATGTAAGACAATGTGGTTCCAAAAAGTGGATGAAGTTAATCCCGGTTCAGTCTCGAGCTCTGGTTCTGTAGGAGTCTAGAATAAAACCAACACGAGCGCCGCGGCGGAGATGAAAGGAGACAAACTGCAGCTGCGCACTGAGAGAGGGCGAATGCTGCAGGAGAGAAGCGGCTCGCGAGCTTTATAGCGCTCGAGCGGAGGTCGCATCTGATTGGACGCTGGTCGTCCGTCCCCCCCCTTCCTCCCCCCACACACACACACGCCACACCTCCACCTCCCCTCTCTTCCTCGTGCGCCCTCTGCCTACACGTGTATAGCGCGAGATATACACAACAGGTGGGGAGCGCGAGCTGGGTGTCCGGATTAAACGGTGTTTCATATGGAGGACCAAAAATAAAAACGTGTTTTTGATTCACAGCGACGTGACTGCTGTCACAGAATGATATTATGATTAAAAAACGACTACTTTAACTAATGTAAAATACATTTAACTCACATGAAACACCAGCTCATCACTGGCATTAAGACTATTGTTTTATGTATTACACGTTTTCTGAAATTAAATATGCAAATGAGGCATTCTCTCATGGTAACTTTTGTGTAAAATGGATCAAAATCTTTGCATGAAAAACAAAGTGTTTTGCCTGCAGGTGTCTCACCTCAATCTTAATTGGTAGTGAAGCATTAAAATGACATTTTTCCAATTAAACCTCAAATAGTTTTTTGCTCTTAACGACATCCTCGTCATATTTCTTCTGCGTGTTTTTGTTTGGTTCTCACTAAACACCATCACGGGTTAGTTTGGGTTTACAGGATGGATCCTGTGTTGTGTTGCAGCCTGGTGACCTGTTCAGACATGAACCAACCACAGGGGGGGGGGTTAACAGCTGCTGATGTTAATGCCCCCCCCCCACACACACACACTGAATGACAATAGTCACACACACACACACACATTCACACATACCTAACAAGCCCTGCACATCCAGAAATGACACACTACGTATTGTACTGCAACACAATGAAACGTGTTGATGTGTTTCACACCACAGATCAGTTCAGCAGCTGCTCTCCTGCTCTGATTTAACCTGCATCATGTCTCTCTGTCACACCACCCACAGGCCCCCCCTCTCCCCCTCTCCCCCTCTCTCCCTCTCTCTCCCTCCCTCCCTCCCGTCTTTCATTCGTGCTCATGTGCTCTGAGGTATTTTGGCATCCCGTCCTCCTGTTGATTACGGTCTGGTATGTATTTTTGATAAGAGCGCTGATGACAGGCGGCCGCGCTGAAATGTGAAATTAGTGCCCCGGGATTCGTGAGCAGACGTGGTTTTTCCACTAACCACATCACGGGTGAACTCCACCCAGCGGCATTATGGGGGAAGCTAAACGCTGTACATACCTGCATTTGATGACATGTGAACTGGATTGTCTCTGAGTGCAAGTGAAGCTCCAGCTCCTGCCTCTCGAGATGAATGATGTGTGGGTGAGGCGTTGTGATGGAAGCCCACGCTGCAGAGGGATGAAAGGCGAGAGGCTGCTGATGACGGCCCGGTAATGGGAGGACGCTGTGGAGGTGTTTCCAGCCGGGATTCACTCAGAGACGTGGAGTGACTCACAGCGGAGCCTGGGCGGGTTATGAGACAATGAGCCGCTGGACACAGACATGCAGAAGACCTCACCGCCTCTAAGAGGAGACACGCAGACACACCACAGCATTCAGCCTCTTTCTGTGGTTCTTTTGAGTCTTTGTAGTCATTTTTTTTGCCATTTTGTGTCTCTTTGTAGTCATTTTTTAGTTTTTTTGTCATTTTGTGACTTTTTGAAATAATTTTGTGTCTCTTTGTAGTCATGTTGTGTCTCTTCATATATACTTTTTTGTCTCTTTGTGGTTGTTTTGTGTCTCTTTGTCGTCTTTTTGTGTCTTTGTAGTCATGTTGTGTCTCTTTGTAGTCTTTTTGTGTCTCTACATATATACTTTTTTGTCTCTTTGTGGTTGTTTTGTGTCTCTTTGTCGTCTTTTTATGTTTCTTTGTGGCCATTTTGAGTCTCTTCCCGGTCGGTACGTGTCTCTTTAAGTGACATCTTGTAGGTGAAGGCCAGTGGGGGGGGGTGGGGGGCTCCGATCAGTAGTCCCTCCATGCACCAGAAGTCGAAGCGTGTCGACTCTAGACTGATTATGACGCAGCGCCGCGTCTCTCCTTCTGTACCTTAAAATCAGTGGTTGTCTGGTGGCGATGCGTTGGACTCCTCTGTGGTTCTGGTCTGGAGGCCGGCGCTGCCGTCACTTTCCCTGAGGGAGGCCTGGAGGTACATTAAAGATCCCTTTGAGTCGAGGCGGGTCATTAAAGCCACAACAGATGCACAACGGGGCCTCCCTCTGCCATCAGAGCGTCGCTCACACAGAGGTGACAATAGACGATCAGAGAGGGCAAAGAAAACGGGGGTTAATCCTCCGGCCAATTATCTGGGGGAATTCGGGGTATTCACCGGCAAACACAGGAATGTGGAGTTAATTGGGGGGTTGGAGGGGGGGGGCAGGTGAAATCAGGAGGAGGGGGTGCTCTCAGAAGGATGTCCTTGTTGACAAAGAGGTGAGGACTGATTTCCAGAAGGAGGCCTCACCTTTTTATAGCGGAGCTGAGACGAGGCATCCGACCGTCACTTTGCCCCCCCAACCCCCCACCCCCCGCACCCCCTCCAGGGGCCCGGGGCCTGATCCCTCAAATGAGGGTCATTTGGGATATCAGAGGGGCAGTTTTTCTGGAGCTGCCCTGAGGGAGGGGGCGGGGGGGGGGGCAAACCTCACGAGCGGTCCGCGGACATGAGTTTATCAGGACGGATGCTTATCATCCTCACTGGCTTTCATCACTGTCAGCAAACGGGATTATTAGGAGACGACAAAAACAGACATTTAACTACTTTTAAGAACGAGTTAAATGTCTGTTTTTCCTGCAGATCGCATGAAAACAACGCGGGTAACTCCGATCTACTCTTCACTCGTTCATACCTAACCGGCACGTTTACATTCCAGACGACCGGAGCGGCACAAAGGAAGAGAGCTGCTGCTGCTTCTTCTTCTTCTGATTGAAATGTAAAAAAGCTCCCAACATGGTGGAAGCATTTGCATGCCAACAGCAGTAGGGGGATGTCAACAGCGGTGTAATGGAGGTGTGTGTGTGTCTGTGTGTGTGTGTGTGTGTGTGCTATGGCCCTGAATGACAATAGTCACACACACACACACACACACACACACACACACACACACCTCCTCCATACATCGTAGCGAGCTTCTTAAGAAACGTGAAAGCGTTTTGAATCTGGATTCTCCTCTCCTGTTTACATTCCACAGCTGATCTCTGGATCAGCGGTTGGTTTCCACTCTGGTTGTTTAGGAGGTGCAGCGTGTGCACGCATACGGAAGACCAACAGCACTAGGTGTTGCAGTAATAACAGTCGGCCTGCATGTGACCACAGATATATATATGTGTGTGTGTGTGTGTGTGTTTAAGGTAAGACTTTAAACTGAAGGATTATTCTGTTTACAGCGATCGAGGAGTTGTTTTTTCTTCTTCTCACATGTTGAACCTGTGAGTGACAAATCACTTAATCTGAGTGTGTGTGTGTGTGTGTGTGTGTGTGTGTGTGTGTGTGTGTGTGTGCGCGTGTGTGTGTGTGTGTGTGTGGTTTGTATTTCAACATGCTGAGAGGAAGATTAGGAGGCTGTTGTTTCTGTGTTTTGATGGAGAAAATTCAGAACTGAGAAAAAAACGGTTATTAAATAATCATTTTAAATACCAATGGTGTTTAAAACACATCATATTTGGAGATGTTTTCTAGTCTGATGGAGAGAAGACATGAGCAGAGGTTGACCACGTTCCTCTCTCTGTGTTATTGCTGTATATGTTGCTATTTTACATATTTTAACTAAAGATAACATTCAGCAAAATACATTGTAGCTCTTTAATGTATTAGTTTATTACCAGAAATGATTAAACAAATATATACGTATTATTTAATTCTTTCAAAAGTCACTTTCACCCATAATTAAAAAACGGAAAGACATAATATTTAGATGTAATAGAAAGTATTTAGTACCAACTACAGAACTCATTTTAATTAATATGTAATTAATTATACATGTAACACGTGGAGGTGAGACACACATCATTCAGAGACTCATTTATACTATATTTATTAATAAAAACATGGAGGAAATAGATGTTTTAGATATAAATTTAAAAACATTTGACAACATGAAACCTGGTTTTATCCAATGTTCACATTTATGTTCTGGAATTTTATAAACTTGTAATACAACAAATAAATGTGTTAATGTTAGTGAAGTTTCATGTTTACATCTATTAATTTTCTTTATCGTATTCATATGTAGTGTTTCCTTTACAGGAAAGCCAGAAGTAATTAACACAGACAGCTTCTCCATAACAGTTCTTCATCCCCTTCATCCTCTTCATCCTCTTCCACATTCAACTCATTATGTATTCATCTGTAGGCGGGACAGTAATGACCCATGAGACAGCAGAATAAAGGCTAAACAGGAACACGGTACCGAGAATAGAAACATTTTATTTATATAATTCTATTTATGAAACAGATGTGGATGGATGGATCTCCAGATACCTTTGAGACTCTCAGCTTCAGCCCAGTTTTTTTATGAATCATTAGTCGTCAGGCTGCCATGGCAACAAACACTCACATTTATTTCCCTGATGTGATCTCCATGTAAAAATAAAAAACAACGACCAGGGTTGTAATGAGATGAAATCATCAAGGGACAGACGGGGACACTCTGGACAGGTCGTGTTAGGACACACGGGGTTCAGTGGTTGAGATTTATGGTGTCGGTAATTCAGCCCCCCCCCCCCCCCCCCCCCCCCCCCCCCCCCCGGGCCCTGTTCGTCCGTCTAGTCTGCTTTACTGCCCAGACTAAGCGGAGCTGGAGCTCCTACCTGGAGGCAGAGCGAGGTTCAGAGTCGAGCCTCTGTGATGGTTTCATAGAGACAGACATCGTCCTCCAGGGCTGATCTGTGGATACTGAGATATTAGTGCTATTTTACAACTTCAGGACCTAAAGATCAAGAGAAATGATCGTACTGGGAAGATGATTAACCTAAAAACATATTATCCTCAGTACAGACGTCTCTCTTTCAATGCAAGTCAATGTGAAAAAGTCTTTTTAGGCCCCAAGTTGTAATTCCACCGTTTGACCACTGTGTAAAATGTGCTTCAAAGTCTGGAGCTCTTCCTGGGAGTTTGGTTGTGGCCCGCTGGTTATGGTCTAATACAGCGGTTACCGCTGATAACGACGGCGTTGTCGTATTAGCGTAGCGCCTTCCCTCCGGTTCCCCCTCAGGTAAACACTGATAGCTCCGTCAGCGCTGTTAGCTGCCATGTTGAGAGCTGTGGGGAGGCGTTAATATGCTCTGAATTCCGTATTGAGTACCTTTAATGTTAAAAAACATCATGGTTTGTGTTAGAATACTAATGTAGCGCAACATCGTAAGGTAACACCATAACGTATTAGTGTAACTTATCACCGTAATGTAGCGTAACAACGTAGCGTAACAACGTAGCGTAACAACGTAGCGTAACAACGTAGCGTAACAACGTAGCGTAACAACGTAGTTACGTAGCTAACAACGTAGTTACGTAGCGTAACAACGTAGCGTAACAACGTAGCGTTACAACGTAGCGTTACAACGTAGCGTTACAACGTAGCGTTACATCGTAGCGTTACATCGTAGCGTTACACCGTAGCGTTACACCGTAGCGTTACACCGTAGCGTAACAACGTAGCGTAACAACGTAGCGTAACAACGTAGCGTAACATAACATAAAGTAGCAACATAATGCAGCACCGTAATGTAACAACCCAACTTAAGTGGACTTTTTTTATTTTTGTCTTATTCGGTATGATTCCACATAACTTCCTTCGGCTGAATGCAAAAGTGTATTTTTTTACCTCACGACCGAGCAGTACTGTGTGTACTGCTGCAGTAATGTGTCAGGTACAGAGGGGAATTATTGGTCTTTGTGTGCAACAAAAAGAGGAAACAAATGTGTGCTTCAGATATGATTTCGGCTGTAACTACGAACAGCTCTGTGTGTCACGGCGACCCGTTTCGGCTCGTCGGCTCACAACACAACAAGAGCCCGGCGATGAAGAGCGATGAAGAGGGTGTAGGATGTGTGAAAGTAAACAGGGAGGAACAGTACGTCCACATGGAGAACACGCTCTACTGTGACCTGACATCCATCAGCATCATTACCCGTCCATCATTATCATTATCTCATATCGATAACCTTAATTAGCTTGTTGTTGTTTTCCCACAGTTTGCCCATCTATCTGTCATCTTTCCCGTCAGCCCGGCAGTCTTCAAGGCTGAATCAAGTTTTGTGTGCAGACTGACAGACGGGCTCGGTCCTGTCACTGCCTTTGACCGGACCGATGAACCCGAACGCAGACGGATTAGACACCTGTGAACACAAACGCTGCTGAACCAGGAGGAAAACCAGGCGATGTTAATGGCGTGTAAAGAGGTGGATTTAAGGTCCCTGCGATTTGATTTTGAGTTCCAGGATAAATGAGGTGAACAGAACCTTTTCAGCAGTGGTAATATCTGCCTGCTCTTTTAGCATCTTTGTGGTTGGAAGTGTTTTTACGATACAAGCGCCTGATGTGCTTCTTCAGAGCGCTCAGAGCTCATTAATCCCCTAAGTCTTCTTTCCTCAGGTGAGCGCCGCGGTGACTCTAAAAAACGGTTTATTTAAGGTCGCTCCTTTTAAGCAAAGACCTGCGCGCTGAGAAGACGATGACGTTTTGCGGTAGTTCAGCGTTAGGCCTCACTAGACTAGACTAAACTCATAGCGCCATAAATCCCTCACAGTAGCTTTACTGCTCCATTTGTCGTCTTCAGTTTAACCTTTCAACTTTGCTGTTTATGTCGCGACTTCAAAGCAAGTCACATTGTCCCGTGGGACGGATCGTAAAGCCGTCTACAGATCGATATCTACGGAAACAAAGGAGCGATATATCTCCCGGCTGCGATTGGTTGTTCCTGGTCACATGACACGCACAGTGACAACAACGGATTTGAGGGAGCGGCCCCTTAAAGTCGTAGTTTAGGATAAAACGCGTCCACCGCTTTCACAAAATGATCTATGAAGCTACTGGAAACATCCTCCAAGACCTTCAGACGCTGCTCCTCCAACGCGTTCATGACACACACACACACACACACACACACACACACACACACACCGGTACGCTTGCGGCCGCTGATTCAGAGGCAGAGACGAATCTCCCGGACGCTCAAGGTCTCTTGTCTCTGGAGGAAGAGAGTGTGAAGCGTCCGTGAAACAAACAGATGCTGAGTGTTTTAATCGGCTGCTGCCGTAGCGGAAGTGCAAAGTTCAATGTTAGCCAGAGGCAGAGAATTCAAAATGTTTTGTTCGCTCACCTGCAGGCAGTTCTATAAGTGATGCTGGACGCTGACTACCCTTATTCCGGAAGAGACAACAATACTAACAGGCTGTTTATATGGCTAATACAAAATGTGTGTTCCCGTTTTACATGACGTCCACATTAACGTGGTGTGTTGCAGCGTCGTCGGTCGGGTCACATGTTGTTCTGCTGAGATAACTGAGCTGGTTTGGCTTCTCTGCAGCCACACCACAGCTCCACACTGGGATGCTGGTTTTTTTAATGCACTTCTTTTCTCTCTCTCTCTCCCTCTGTAGCGTTTTGACGATGCCTGCTGCCTGCAGGGAGGGAGGGAGGGAGGGTGTGTTGGTGTATATCTGGGCCATTAGGTCGCCACAGAGAGAGAGAGAGAGAGAGAGAGAGAGAGAGAGAGAGAGAGAGAGAGAGAGAGAGAGAGAGAGAGGAAGGAAACTGAAGACGGGGCCCAACACAGCTCGGGGGGGCAATAACGGAGGATAGGTGATCGGTGTTCCTGGAGGGTACGAGCTGTACCCGCCGTGATAATTGGCACAGAGTACAATGAGAAACCAAAAGGTGTGCGTCAGACATCCTGAAGGAGTCGGTACCGGTATGTACCGGCCGCTCGACAACCCCCCCCCCCCCCAAGCCTTTATTAAACCATGAATACACACAGCTTCACTCTGACAATGACAGGTCAAGTC
>NW_027176539.1:893414-970914 GCF_023349555.1 Cebidichthys violaceus | reverse complement strand
CGCTGCCAATCAAACGCCAGTAAACTCTGAAACCAATCAGCTCGTGTCGCGGCCGTTCCGTCTCCACTATGTGGGCGGGGCTAACGGCGCTAACTGCTCCCTTCACGAGCTTGTTTTTCCGGGATCATCGTTGCTGCTAACAACCTGCTGCTGCTCGCGCACTAAACGGGGTTCCCCCCCCTCCTCTCTCCCAGCTGTGGTGTTCCGAGGATGAAGCGGAAGAGTCGACACTGACCCCCCCCACCACCAGCACCAGCACCACCACCAGCAGCACCACTGGCCGGCTGCATGCTGCTCTCTTGACGCTTCGAGGTTTTGCAGTCTGGCCTCCAGCCGCTGGCTGCGAATTAACTTCCTTTTCTACCCCCCCTCCCCCCCCCCCCCCCCCTTTAATATAATGTTTTATTTTATAAAGATGGCGGCGAGGGGGACACTGTGAACTAAATGACTGTCAGAAATATCGCCTCCATTTGTAATATGGTGAGTAAATCCTGCTGTGTGTGTGTGTGTGTGTGTGTGTGTGTGTGTGTGTGTGTGTGTGTGTGTGTGTGTGTGTGTGTGTTGCTATTGATTCGCCTGCAGCCGCTGTTTAACCTGGTGTGTGGGGATGTTCCCCCTGCAGCCAGACTCACTATGCATGGAGGGGGGAGGGGGGGGGGGGTGCACAGTGAGTCTGGTCACTACTTGTACAACGTGCACCCTTTATCTCGGCGCTCAGACGGGCCCCTGCATCACGAGACCCTTCCCTCCTCGTCGCGTGGACAGCGTGCACATCAGCGTGTCGCTGTCACCGATGATTGACAGGTGGAGGAAGCTCATGTTGTGATTGCTTAATCCGCTGCAGAGAGCCGGTGACGATACATCCTGATGGCAGAGAGCCAGGATGTCAAAAAAGAAAAGAAGCCTGCAGTGCAGGTTTTGCATTAATGGGTTTCCCAATAACCAAGAGTTATTTACCCAGCATCCCATGCGGTCGCTACAAGGCTTGGAATATGTGTGTGTTGTGTGTTTTACAGACACATTGGTGAAGTGTTAGGGCACAGCTGAAGACGAGTTAAAGTATGAAAGGACTCAGGCAGTAGTCTGACATAAGTTAATATTAAGGTGTCTTAAAGCTGCATTCTCTCTAATGACCATCAGGGGGCGACTCCTCTGGTTGTATAGAAGTCTAGTCTAAAATGACTCTACTTCTCTCTTGATTTATTCCCTCAGTAAACATTGTAAACATGAGTTTATGGTCTCAATCTCTAGTTTCAAGTCTTCTTCAATACAGCATGATGTTCATTTAGTACATTATGGAACATTTAGAGTCAAACAGACCATAAAGCAGGGGATGCTTTAGGGGGCGGGGCTACACCGTGATTGACAGGTCGACACCAGAGACGTATACGGAAACTAATAAGCATTTTCCAAGAAAATAAAAAAGGCAGAATATTTGCTGCTTCACACATTTTAAGATTTAAAGCTTCTTTTTTTTTTGTTTATGATCAAATTATACGTCACCTCGATCCGTGGACATGTTTTACTATTTCCAGACATTTTATAACCAAGAACATTAATGTTTTAACTGGGAAATGATTCATTGATAATGCAGATTTCAGTGCTAATTGGTGAAATATTCACATTTAATGGTTTGATTTCAATCACATCGCTCAGCTCTACTGCAAACCAGAGACGCTTAACTTTGGAACAACGACACACCGGCTGCAGGGGACAAAACAGCAACAACACAGCTTTAAGTGATGAGAAAAAACACGAATGGATTAAATTGAGACGATAACCGACAGATGAATGGGTAATGTAGCGGTACGGTACGTTGGACAAAGACGTATCCGCTGTCTGAGAGACATTGAAATTCAAAAGCCTTCCCCAAAAACTAAATTGCCTCCTTGTGTTCGCTCAACAAAAGCTGTGCTTCTGTTGGAAGAGCTTTGAGCTCCGACGAGAGATAAGTGGTCTCCGCAATCAGCCCCAAAACCCCCCCGACTCCTGACATGAGTACCTCTTTAGACCATTTCAGCTCTGACAGGAAGGTTTGGGTTTTTTTTTATTCTCCTCTGGCAGGAAAAAAGACATGGAGACGAGCTCCTCGTCCTCCAGGAAACTGATATTGAAGTTTGACTGAGAGGCTCATTCGATCAATTACACCGTCTGACAGAGAGGCCTCTTCTTTTGGTTCGGACCAGTTTGAGCTCCTCGACGACTCATTTCCATATTAATTTGACTGCGTGTGCGTAGATTAGACTAAACGAAGCAGGCTCTCCTTTCTCCCCGTGATAAAAGAGTGAACTGTGTTGTGTGAGATGATGGAGACGATTATAACAACAACTCGTCTCTGGTCCTTCAGGGCACCAATGCCTCGGCTCTGGAGAAAGACATCGGCCCGGAGCAGTTCCCGATCAACGAGCACTACTTCGGATTGGTCAATGTGAGTAATGTGTCAAGTAAACACTGGTGTTGGTCGGTGAGTCATGTCCTCTGCTGGATGGTTGGTACTGAAGGTACAGTCGGTGGCCCAGATGTTTCTCAACGCCCCAGATGTCACGTCTGCCAAATGGATAAAAAAGCATTTGATCAGATCTGTGTTTTTCCACCGGCTAACGGAAAGTTACTGTGAGGAACAGCGAGCTGGTTCTGAACCAGTCTCAGTTTAGTCCTGGTCCTCTATCAGACCTCCATCAGTACAGAGACCATCAGAGAGAAGATGCTCTGTTTCTATAGAGTTATTTTTAATGATGTCATCGGAGCCACCGGGTCTGATTCTGGTGAAACCAGATGAACTCATGCAGGTTCACCAGAAACTCCTTCAGCTCAGAATCCAGCAGATACTGGTCCACCTTGGACAGACCCAGATCCTCCAGCAGAGACCTGGTCCACCGTGGACAGACCCAGATTCTCCGGCAGAGACTGGTCCACCGTGGACAGACCCAGATCCTCCAGCAGAGACCTGGTCCACCGTGGACAGACCCAGATCCTCCAGCAGAGACTGGTCCACCGTGGACAGACCCAGATCCTCCAGCAGAGACCTGGTCCACCGTGGACAGACCCAGATCCTCCGGCAGAGACCTGGTCCACCGTGGACAGACCCAGATCCTCCAGCAGAGACCTGGTCCACCATGGACAGACCCAGATCTGGCTTCTCTCATCTTCTGTTTGTGTGTCCTCTTTCTTTTCCTTCCCTTCCCTTCCTCAGTTTGGGAACACGTGTTACTGTAACTCGGTGCTCCAGGCCCTCTACTTCTGCCGGCCTTTCCGGGAGAACGTGCTGTCGTACAAAGCCCAGCAGAAGAAGAAGGAGAACCTGCTCACGTGTCTGGCCGACCTCTTCCACTCCATCGCCACGCAGAAGAAGAAAGTGGGCGTCATCCCGCCCAAGAAGTTCATCTCCCGCCTACGGAAAGAGAACGGTGAGAAGTTGTTCAGAAAAACACAAACGTTGAATTACGTTCTGTTCACTGGATGCTGGGGGATTTTTTTTATATTTTCATAGTCCAGGACATTACCTTCTCCAGGTCCTGGTAGTGTTCATGCTGCGAGAACGGAACAGAGCCGTCCTTAATTAATGATCAGTTCCAAGCTATTACAACTTTAAATCGTGTCCCATGAGACGGGTCTACTGGTTGCTTTGTTGTCAGTGAGTGTCTTTTTTCCTTTTCTTTATTTTGTGTTTTGTCCACATGCATCATTGTGTTCATAAACAGTCAGAGACCTCGGCAAACAGCGCCGGCTTTAATGCAGGCTGACTCTCTGAAGGTGAAGGGCAGGTGCATGCTGGAGGTGGTTCAGAGAGCAGAACTCACAGAGAGCCCGACTGTTCTCTGTCGGCCATATTGAGGAAGCTCTTTGTGTGACTGAACAATGGCATCTCTGTTGGGCCCGAGCTTTGGTTCTCTCTCTCTCTCTCTCTCTCTCTCTCTCTCTCTCTCTCTCTCTCTCTCTCTCTCTCTCTCTCTCTCTCTCTCTCTCTCTCTTCTCAGTTCCCACCTTTCACGTTTTCAGGTCTGTCAAAACAGAAGTGTGTAATGACGGCGGTGTCGTCTGTCGATTTCTTTCACCGGATCTGCAGTCGACTCTTCTCAAGACGGGAATCATCGAAACCATTAAAGCAGCCAGTTAGCTTAGCCCGACGCTAGAACAGCTCTTTCTGAAGCGTAGACTGTCTGTAAGAAGTTGACGTAGTCGTCGTCACCCGTTGGTCTGTGGACTGACGTTTTGAAGCCTGGAGTTTGGCGATTCGGCCGTCGCCATTTTGTTTTTTTGCAACCAGCGGAGTCGCCCCCTGGTGGACACTAGAGAGAATGCAGCTTTAACTTAACTTAAATGAGATATAACTTGTTTGTCAGTGAGCTTTAGAGCTTCTGGTATTTGTTGCCGTTGAAAGAACCGCGGCTAGCTGTTTCCACTTCTTTCGAGTCTTTTTGCTAAGCTAAGCTAACCAGCTGCTGTTAGCTAACGTACAGATCGTCGGAATAAACTTATTTTCCCAAATGCCAAACTTTCTCTTTTAAAGCAAAGCTCTGAGGCAAGGTCGATATATTCGTAACTGCCTGAGTAAATAAATAGCTTTTAGTGATTTTTCACACAGAAGTTTGCCCAAAATATGGAGCTGCAACGGAGAATTAAGCATAATTATGAATCATCTCCCTCCATCTCTGCGTCTCCCCTCCCAGATCTGTTCGACAACTACATGCAACAGGATGCCCACGAGTTCCTCAACTACCTGCTGAACACGGTGGCCGACATCCTGCAGGAGGAGAAGAAGCAGGAGAAGCAGAACGGGCGCCTCAAGAACAACGGCACCGCCGCCGAGACGGAGGCGGAGAACAAGTCGGAGCACAAGACGGAGCCCACGTGGGTTCACGACATCTTCCAGGGCACGCTGACCAACGAGACGCGCTGCCTCAACTGTGAAACGGTGTGTGGTTAGCTTCGTGTATTTATTGTCGTCCCTCCCTGTGTTCCCTCTTGAATAAGATATCTGTCTGGAAAAGGGATTAGGGATGCAAAAAAAAAAAAGATGTGGCGATATCACAGCCGGTGAGCTCGGACCACCCACTTTACGTCATCGCTGGCAGAGGCTTTTTTATGGTGTTTGCCATAAAAAAACGGCGAGGACAGTGGGACGGGTTGCCTTGAACAACCCCTGCAAACACCAAGGCGCCGCAGACAAAAGCTTCTCGGTACAATCAGCATTTCAAAGACCGTCTGTCTGTCTGTGTGTGGTTGTCCTCACTGACCCAGTCAGAAGAGAAGACATTTAACTGTATGCTGTGATCATTTGAAAGGCATTTTTTTGTTATTGTGACAAAGGTGTCAGTGTTGTCGCAGCTCAGCGGAAAGAGAGCGGCTGCACCTTTGGAGACGGATAGCTCCAAGTTGTTTAGCTAGCTAGTTAGTTAGATTACATTACATTTCGGTCATTTAGCAGACGCTTTTATCCAAAGCGACTTACAATTCAGTATCTATCTACACACCGTAGACGCAGCTACGGGAGCAAGTAAGGACACTAAATGTGTCCTTGAGCAAGTTAAGTGTCTTGCTCAAGGACACATTGACATGAGACTAGTAGCGCAGGAGCCGGGGATCGAACCGCCGACCCTCTGATTGAAAGGCGGCCCTGCTCTCCACTTAGCCACGGTCACCCACAGTTAGCTATCTCGTTAGTTAGCTAGCTAGCTAGTTAGCTTGTCCTTCTCCGGAGTGAGCGGAGGGACGGTTAGACCCAGCGCCAGCCCGCTATTCAGCTTGTTTTCTGTAATCAGTGTAGCATTAAAGCATGTGTGGAATAGGCAAGCTAGCTAACTAGCCAGCTGTCAACTATGCTAGGTTGCTAATTCCATGCTTCAATGCTGTTGGCTAGCTAGCTAGTTAGCTTGTCCTTCTCCGGAGTGAGCGGAGGTGTCCATGATCGGGGATTGATGGACGACGTCTGACCGTCTTCCTACGTAGATTTAAATGGGAATGTCAATTCTACTCTTATTTTATAATCACCTTCATTTGACAGGTGAGCAGCAAAGATGAGGATTTCCTGGATCTTTCTGTGGATGTGGAGCAGAACACATCGATAACACACTGCCTCAGGTAGCGGTCGGTTAACATATATATTCAGTCACATGTTCCCTTTTTGGTCTGAATGAGGTTGAATAACCAAGCCTCCCCGTGCTCTCCCCTCCCCAGGGACTTCAGTAACACAGAGACGTTGTGCAGTGAATACAAATACTACTGTGAGACATGCTGCAGCAAGCAGGAAGCTCAGAAGCGGTCAGTAAAGCACCGAGCTCAATAACACTGCAGTGTGTGTGTGTGTGTGTATATATATATATGTATGTATATATCATCGTGCACTTCTCTGAGCATGTGCGCTTCTCTGCAGGATGCGCGTGAAGAAGCTTCCTATGATCCTGGCGCTTCACCTGAAGAGGTTTAAGTACATGGAGCAGCTGCACCGCTACACCAAGCTGTCCTACCGAGTGGTTTTCCCCCTAGAACTCCGTCTGTTCAACACGTCCGGGGATGCCGTCAACCTGGACCGCATGTACGACCTCGTGGCTGTGGTGGTTCACTGTGGCAGGTATTAAGAGGCCCGAATATGAGTTGTACCAACTAGGCATATCGTAGGACTTCACACGTGTTGAGGAGAAGAAACAGCTGGTGGTCCTTGATTCTAGCTATTTCATGGTCTGGGTGAATACTCAATTCTGATTGGCTGCTTTCCATTGCATAAGAACCTAATGGGATGCTAACGACGTTCCAGGTATTAGCAAACCCTCAGGGTTTCCAGGGAAACGGAGTAAATGGATTGTGGAAAAACTTCACATTTTGGTTGCAAAACGCATTAAAATATAAATTTATGCAAGGGGCCGACGTTTCCTCTGTAAAGTGAACATCGATGATGTGCAGATGACTTCTTCTTCTGCTCCTGCAGGATGTTGAGAAGGATGCAGGGCAGTGTGGGAGTGTTTGTGTGCGTTGGAGAGTCACTGTTTGTCTCCGTCTCCTCAGTGGCCCCAACAGAGGCCATTACATCACCATCGTGAAGAGTCACGGCTTCTGGCTGCTGTTCGACGACGACATCGTGGAGGTGCGTCACTCTCGCTCTCAGCCTCCGGCGACGCTCCTTGACTCATCCGTTTGTACATTTGCTCTTGTTGTTTCTTTTTTTTTCCAGTAACACGTCGTCTGTTCTTGTGTCGTTCAGAAAATTGACGCCCAGGCCATCGAGGAGTTTTACGGGCTTACCTCAGACATCTCCAAGAACTCTGAGTCAGGATACATCCTCTTCTACCAGTCCAGGGAGTGACTGGAGCCGGAATCTGGTGACACAGGGGAAGACTAAATAGGATGAGACCTTGTTTAGTTGTTTTTACCTTCAGCCTAACAGACTCCATCTCATCCTCTAAGACCTCTCTGATGTGCCAATCCTCCCTCCCATCTCTCTCTCTCTCTCTCCTTCTCTCTGTAATTTTGCTTCTTGCCTTTTAGTCACCTGCATCTGGACTGCACTTTAAAATCAAAAGCAAAAAAAAAAAAAAAAAAAGACCGGAACAGAAGCCTGCAGAGATGATTGACTACCCAGGAAGGTGATGGGAGGAGAAGGGTCTGGTGCACAGTCTGTTGTTGTTTGTCGTGTAGGTGAGGTCTTCTTCCATGATGTCCCTCGTTAAAGGACCGGTGTGTAGGATTTAGTGGCGTCCCGCGGTAAAGGTGCAACGGATCATGATACTCACGGTTCGGATCAGCGCAAAAGAAAAAGGGGAGCCAATACACCTTTTTAGAGACCGTTGATGATCCATAGGAACAGATACAGATCCCTTTGTTGATAGATTATAGCAGCTGGTCTACAAGACTCTGGACTCATTTGCCATTGTCCCAAAAATCATTTGAACTGGTCTGAAGTCAGTAAACCATCAGAAATACTAAATACTTTTACTTTGTTATAGTAATTTATAGATGTTCTCTTCATGTTAAGGCTTTTAACGTGTTTGAAACGCCCTAGCCTACTTATTTTTTGTAATGCTAAATATGAAAAAAAATATAAATGCATTAGACCACGCCCACTTAGGAGGCAGGAAGCGTGTGCCATTTCATACCATTGGCGCTGCTCGTAATGCGTCGTCTTTGTTACCCCTCCGCTCACTTTACAAACAAGTAGAGAACTACGGTGGCCTTCAGGGAACATTAAAAAAACCGTGAACGGCTCTCTCTAGAGTCTAGAGAGAGCCGTTCACTGGCTCTAGAGTCTAGAGAGAGCCGTTCACTGGCTCTAGAGTCTAGAGAGCCGTTCACTGGCTCTAGAGTCTAGAGAGCCGTTCACTGGCTCTAGAGTCTAGAGAGAGCCGTTCACTGGCTCTAGAGTCTAGAGAGAGCCGTTCACTGGCTCTAGACTCTAGAGAGAGCCGTTCACTGGCTCTAGAGTCTAGAGAGCCGTTCACTGGCTCTAGAGTCTAGAGAGAGCCGTTCACTGGCTCTAGAGTCTAGAGAGAGCCGTTCACTGGCTCTAGAGTCTAGAGAGAGCCGTTCACTGGCTCTAGAGTCTAGAGCCAGTGTTTGGTGTGTCTTGTTCTGGGCCGCTGTAGAAACATGGCGGACTCCGCCTTTCACTACCTGCATAAACACGAAGGGCTCGGTCTACGAATTCTACTCAGTGGAAACACAATGATTCTTAGTTTCAGGTTGTTATACGCTAACGAAAAACATAGTTATGACAAATATATTCCGTTTCTGCCACTCCTACACACTGGCCCTTTTAAATCCTTTGATCTGTTCATGTCCCCGGTGGATGATGCATGAGAGGTGGATGACGTTGGAAACAAACACTGTATAATAAGGCATAGAGAGAGATTTCATCCATTGTTTTTTTGAAGCAATATCTGAGCATTAATGAGAGAGAAGTCACAAGCTGAAAACTACCTGAACTTTAACTGTATCTGTTGACAGTATGAAGGTGGTTTGTGTCCCGTAGAGAACCACTGTGAGCCGTCCGTCCGTCCGTCTGTCTGTGACCGCTCACGTCAGTCTAACCTCACGTGATCAACTCTTTAATCCAGCCGAGCCAAATGCTCTTAACGCGTCACATGACGGGAAGTCCTGCTGTTTCCTCTGTCGTAATGGATCTCCATTCAAAACCAGCTGAATCTTTATTTTTATTCAAATAGAAAACCCATATTTATTGTACTTAACATATTTATTACTGTTATTTGTAATGCAGATGGATAATGAAGGTGTGTGTGTGTGTGTGTGTGTGTGTGTGTGTGTGTGTGTGTGTGTGTGTGTGTGTGTGTGTGTGTGTGTGTGTGTGTGTGTGTGTGTAATATGGCTCTTTTGAGAGCGTTTGTATGTCAGGACTAGGGCTGGGTATGGTTTTAACAATTACAATACCAGTACCCAAAACCAAGACTGTATGGCCTGTAGCTATGTCAGTGATCGGCCAATCGCATTAAATCAAAGAACTCCTGCGATGATTGACGGTTAGCAAAATTACGCTAATAGTGTTTCTGTTTTTTTCTAGATCTGGGTACAAAAAGCAGGTATATCCTCTGACTGGAGAAGTTTGGATACTTCTTGGTTGGCACTGGTTTATTGTACCGACACCCAGCCCTAGTTAAGACCCTGATGTCTAAGCCGAAGGACATGGTGTGTGTAATACACACCTTAAAAGGAAGGCTAAAAGAAAGAAATAAAATGGTTGTATCACTTTAATTTTGTAGTTTGCATGTCAAATATAAAGATTAAAGGGACAGTGTGCAGGATTTGGTGCCATCTAGTGCTCACTCCTCCCTCTTCGAGACTTTGGCAACATGAGCCGCCGAGTACAAAACCATGGTAATGGAGTAACGGCATCCATACCATAATAACACTACTTTTAAGAGCTACATAAGTGAGATGGCGGCTGGCCGTATTACAGGTTTAGCGCTCTTAAGGCTCACGTTACCGCCGTTTCACAAGCGTGTCGGAGAACTACGGTGGCCTTCAGGGAACAAAAACAAAACAAAGAGACTCTGGTTTGTCCCTTCTGGGCTGCCGTAGAAACATGGCGGACTCCGCCTCTCGCTCCCTACGTAGATATATGAAGAACTCATTCTAACCCTTCCGAAAACACAACGATTCTTAGTTTCAGGTGATTACACACTAATGAAAACATGGTTATGAATATTATATTCCCTTTCTGCTCCAACTAAATCCTTCACACTGGCTCTTTAACGAGTGAGACAGACCTGCCCAATGTTTCGATTGACATGAAAAAGTGAAAACCGTGCAATAAGAGGTGAAGTTTTCAGTGACACTAATATAAGGTACATTTAAATGTTAGCAGTAGATGTGTTTATTATCTTTTCCCCAGTTGTTTGTGTGTTTGTGATATCAAAGTACCCCCCCCCCCCCCCTCCACACCAGGTGTAATACACACTACCTGCTGGGATCTAAGCTCCAGCGTTCTTTCATCTTTTTTTGTGACCTCACCCGGCAATGTCCTTTTTATTTTTTCCATCCCCGTGTTGAACTGCAGCTTTTTAGTTTTCTCTTGGTTTGCCTCTGACTTTGATGATGTAAACTTGTGTGTGTTTGTGTGTCTTATGTAACTCATTGGAATCCTAAATTTGAGCTCCGGTGTTGGTTCATACGATATCTCTTGTACTGTAGATGTGTGGGGTTTTTTTCCTCTTCATCCTCGGGGGGGTTTTCGTGGCCGTTCCCTGTAGAATAGTTTCACATCAAACAACTTGTTTTCATGTGTAAGACATTCCTGTTTGGATTACCATTTCAAATGCATCTCATTATAAAATAAGTGCTAGGAGTAAGAGAAGTCCCGCCCCTTCCGAAGTCCCCAATGGGACATTATTTTTGGAAAAATATGTACGGTAGTCAATGGCGAAAGACAATTTTTTATTATTTTATTTTTTTTAATCCTGTTTGAATTGTGTAATGAATTACACATATGATTATCAATTTCAGAATTTCTTTTGCATGCATTTGTTTCAGAATTTTGCACGTCAAGAAAAAGAAAAAGAAGAAAAAAAACCCTGAAAATCGATAATTAGACTCAAACGTGGTGTACGTGACGTCATAGATTTAGCATAGTATCGTTTAGTTTTGCGTGAAACCGATCACTGAACTACATAATGTACGTCACCAGCACGGCTGTTAGCTCGGCTTGGTTTGCTAGCTAGCTAACGTAGCTATGTTCTACGCACAAATTTAACATTTTCTTACCCGATGCGTGTTTTTTTTAATCCAGCGACTCTTTTTATCAGACGGGAAGAGAAAGAACGAGTGAGACCCCGTTGTTGATGTCAGAACCTCCTGGTACCAAACGCATCGTAGCTTCAGAGAGAGACGTCACTTTTCAAAGTCGCAGTTTTACGACAAACTGCGACTTTCTTGACATGCAAAATTATCTTTTTAATAAACTTCATATGTGTCATTCATGACACAATTCAAATGGGATTAAAAAAATAATGTCTCACCATTGAGTACCGTAGATATTTGTTCTGAAATAGGGTCCCATGGTGGTCCACTTAAAGGGGCGGGGCTTAACCTCTACAGGATTCAGGAATAGTTTTGAATGTCGTCTGTTCCATTTAGTCTGTTGCTGTTGGTGAAGTCACGAGGAATAACGTGCCAAAACACGGAGTCAATACCGACTTTAACAGAACATTATTTTTCTTTGTAAAGATGCAACTGTACATAAATAGTATGTAAGGAAAGAAAAACACTTCTGGAAATATTTTTTTAAAGTGAAGATCTTAAAATTTTAAAGACATTCGTGGCAAAGACTTTAAGCTTAACGCCGACCGTTATTGAAACCCTGCTCAGAAATACTGTGCTGTTTTACAATCACTCGACTACATGATCAGATTCGTCACCATCGGTCATATGTTTAGCTTTTTGTTTTTTGTTTTATTATTTCTGGGTTGAACTGAGCCAGGATAGGAAACGGTAGCAGGACTAGTTTTAGACCCGGGACGTTGATCTTCCATTAACACTTATGCACTCTCCCTCACTGAGATGCTCAGTCGTTGCACTTGGTCTGATGCGTCTCACTGTGACGGTGTTCCACCGAGGAAAGAGGCTGTAAACTGAAAGTGCACTTTAATAGTGACGAGCTTCAACATGAAGAACCACAGTTTTAACGCACTCATTTTGAGTTCTTTTCTTCCTCTGTTCAATAAAATGACTCTCGACTAACTTGCTGGAGTGTTTGTTGTTATTTCCCCGCTGCTAAATATCATCATTATTGATTATTATCTCAACTCATGACAACTCAGAGCAGGGAGGCACTACAGGTGAATAGGGTAAATATTTTAACTAATGGATATCACCATGAAACTTTGTGAGTTGAACACTGACATTAAGACAGTTATTTTTTGTATTACAAGTTTTATGACATTTTATGTTTAAATATGCAAATGAGGCATTATCTTATTCAAAATTTGCTATTTTGCATATGTTTTCAGAACAATGTGAACATTAGATAAAACCAGGTTCAAAATTCTTGTTTCATGTTGACATTTTAGAGTCAAATGTTTTTACATTTATTTCTAAAAAATACGTTTTAATGAGGGATTATGTAATGGCAAAGATTTGATGGGTGAAAATTGTTTTAAATTTGTTTTAATTTTTCCAGCTTTGATCAGCTCTTCCATTTCCACTGTGCATTGCATTGTGGGGGAATAGTGTGCATCAACAACACATTCAAAAAGTCAAGCGTACTGTTTTTAAAAAAATATATATCTACTTTATTTGGTCAATTATTAGTGTGATGACTGAGAACCATAACAACAACTTTGAAAAAGGAGGATGTTCCCCGGAGACCATTAATATTGTTCCACCGATTTCTCAGAAAGAAGAGAAAGAAACATTATCAAGACTCCTCGTCACCTCTCCGGCATCCAAGTCTGTCCAGAAAGCTGAGACTAAAAAAGAAACTTTACTGTTTGTTTTTGGTTTTCACAGAGAGTTAGACAGCCCGTCCATCTTTACAGCTATCGGCTCTGTGTCCTCTCAGTCACCCTGAAACCTCAGCTAATCCCCCAGGAGCCGGCAGTCTGGTCCAGTCTCTACTGTGTGTTGATGCTTCCAGCTCTTCATCCCCCCTTGTTTTCAGCTCTGCCTGCATCCGTGGAGGAAACACGGGAGTCCATTATAGCATTCAGGTGAGGAGTCATAAACCACACACACACACATTTAGGTCTTAATGAAAGAGCGAATAAACATTAAGATATCTGTGGTGTTATTTCCACTGTGAGGTAAAGATTCTAATAACAGGAAGAACGGTTTCAAATGTACATCAACAAACTCACCAGTATGGAGGGAATTCTGCTGGAAGAACTTAACTCACCTTTTTCACAACACCTAAAATAAAAAAGCAGGCAACTCGCTGCACAACGACAATGTCGGAGGCCGACCGATCGCATATTGTACAAACAATAAGGCTGTAATGGAAAAATGTTAATGTCGTTGTTAAAAATATTTTTGGGACATGAGATCCCGAACACCTGCCCTGTGATGGGAACATTCTCGGGACGTCTGCTTGATTAAAGTTTTACTTTTGCGGCGAGCAAGAAAGCCGTCACCAGGAATTGGCTTCATTGTAAACATTCCGAAACTGGAGAAATGTCTGGAAATTGTCCAACACATCTTTGTTATGAAAGAGGAAAAAATACATTCAATAAGAAGTGACACCAACTTCATGCATGCCTAATTAAAATATATTTGTTTGAATATGGAAATGTTCCCAGACAACTGCTCACTGTTATTTGAATTTATTTATATATAAACTACTGTATTATTTGTGTAGATGTTGTGTTGTTCTAGCAGGTATTTATTGGTACAGTATTATTAGTGAGGAAGATATTTAGTAAGTCACTGGAGCTTTAACAGCTGTTTTATTTTATTTTATTTTATTTTATTACTATAAGTACTCGACGTCCTGATCCACACTCCATACCAGTTGGTGGCGGTAATGCACCAATTCACTGTTTGCCAACTGCCAATAAACCTCAAAAAAGAAGAAGAAGAAGAAGAAGAAGAAGAAGAAGAAGAAGAAGACACACCTGATCATAGACACACCTGAGCTACAGGAGAGGTGACGTAAGAACCAGCAACCGGCTCCATTAAAGATCTGGACGTTGAGGCTGTGATGGACCGGTAAGTATTATTAGTCGATGATGGTTTTACTGTTGTGAGCCCAACCTATCGTGTTCTGCTCTATAACACATTTGAACATAGTTTGTCTTCTGACTGTATAAAATAAGTGATTTGCCGACTTTTAAGTGTGCACGGCAGCATGGTGGTGTGTGTGTGTTGTGGTGCACGTGTGTGCATATAATGCTGGTTTGATCGAGATTACCTTTAGAAGTAATTCACCTAATTTTCAGTAATTTTAATGGCAGTAAAAGAAGAAGCGTTGCTGTGTTTTTTTTATGGAGGTTTCTATTTATTCATTGGTGCTGACTTTATGATTTGTCATGCACATGTATCCCTACAGGTTGATTTACAAATGTAACCTGCAATATTTGGCCAATGCATCTTTGATTTTGAGGTTGCAGTTCATATGCAAACCTACGCCCATAGACTGTATAGAAGAAGTGGACGTGGTCATCGTGATGTCACCCATTGATTTGTGGACTGACGTTTTAAAGCTTTGAGTTCAGTAATTTCACCGTCGCCGTCTTGGATTACGTCCGTCGCCATCTTGTTATTTTTTTGCAGCCAGTGATCAGGAAGTGACCATATCTGGACTGAGGAGGAGTGACGTAGAGACGCCGTATACGTCTCTGGTAGCGACCTGTCAATCAGCGTGTAGCCCCGCCCCTAAAGCATCCCCTCTTTATGGTGTGTTTGACTCTAAATGGAGCATAATGTACTAAATGAACATCATGCTGTATTGAAGAAGACTGTAAACTAGAGATTGAGACCATAAACTCATGTTTACAATGTTTACTGAGGGAATAAATCAAGAGAGAAGTAGAGTCATTTTAGACTAGACTTCTATACAACCAGAGGAGTCGCCCCCTGGTGGACACTAGAGAGAATGCAGCTTTAACACATGAAGCATCGGTGGTTGTCGCCTGCCTACACCCTTGATGTTCACACTGACTGGATTGTCTCCTGTATTATAAATTCGACACCAACCGCCTGTAAAATCACGTTGTTGATGGGACTGTGTTGATCACAGGCTTTCTCAGTATGATTTTTATTTTTTTATTTTTTTTCCGGTGGTCAAACTGTTGTGGCACAACACGGCGAGAGGTGAGCGAGGGTGTTTTGTCTTTCCCGGTAATTTGTTGTAAGATTTAGAAATGAAAACCCGACGGGTGGTCGCGGACATGATACCGACTCCTCGTTCCGTTTCTACGGAAAGATCCCCGACTCTTCTCAGAAACACTTCATCTCCCACAGAGAGCTGCTCAGAGGATAAACACACACACACACACACACACACACACACACACACACACCATTTATAAAGAAATAAAGAAACACTGACAGTCATGGTTATCAGCACATTTAGGGAGAACTTCTTCTTCTTCTTCTTCTTCTTCTTCTTCTTCTTCCCAGAAACTACAGATATGACGTGAAGCAACACAAAACTCTTTGTGAACAACAATGAGACAATGTGTAATTTGGTCAGTTCTATTTTTGTACAACCAGCAGACTTTTAAATCAGTGCAATGCTTTTATTATTGTGGTTTCCAGAAATGTTCTGAAGAAGAACGAGGACATTTTTAGTCACAGTATCGCTCCAAAAGTTCTGTTTTTTAAATGGACTTGTTTAAATTTGAAAAAGCACCACAATTAATTCACTTTTTCTTTTGGGGGATAATAATAATACTAAATTGTATTTGTATAGTGCTTTAAAAAAGTACTCAAAGGCACTTTACGTGGTAAAAACTATCAAATAAAAATGTAATATTGTGGACACAGGCTCAGCTCTCTTCGTCACATTAAAGCAACTAAATCTGTTTTAACCCCAGTTTGAAAAATCACTTTTATCGGCTCTGTTTTACAGATATGTAGTTTTATAATTCCTTTATTTTATTTTATTTGTGCAATCTCCAGTTGTCTTATCTTAGTGTTGCTGTTTCACATCATCATAATTCATCTTGTCTGTCTCATTGTGTTTGGTTTTGAGTGGGGGTGTGACTCTTTCGGTTTCTCATAATTTGATTTAAAATTGAGTATTCAGGACATAACGGTGCTAATTTCATGACACACGCTGTGTGTTATTAAAAGGCATGAAAGCAGAGTAAGTTTATTAACTGATGCAATAATGAAACGCACAAAGGCAGAAGGAAACATTTATTCATGCTAAACTGCCCCCCTATTTTGAGGTTTTTTAGATGGACTGTAAGTGGACTGTTATTCAGCAGAGCTTACAGTATCCTCCCTTATTTGCACTTCAGTTCCAGAGAAATGAAGAGCGTTTTACAACCGACTATTTCCATCATGTCGTACCAAATAAAACCATGCAGCGCTATCTTGAGTCATGAATATTTTGGCTACAGCTGTATCGGAAAAGTCCAAAATAAACCTGCCGTCTCTAACTAATTACCGGAGACCGGTGCTCTTAAAAATAGATGTTTGATGTAAATTCCTTTGCAAAGTTAGAGAGAGGAGGGCAACCAGCTTGAACTGGTTTCTAGGAGCTGTTGTTTCTGTCCGTAACACCTTCGATATCTTACAAAAGACATTTCATGACATCAGTACTTGTATTAAACACAACAATAGGTCAGAGCCAAGCAGAGTACTTGGCAATAACAGTCACAATCTTTAGTTTCAGACAGAACTTCAATCTGCAGCGAACGTTATTTATGTAAACTAACGTCTTTATCACAGCTTAGTTATGAGCTGCAGATGTCTGACTTCATGCAGACATAACTTCAACATTTCTTGTGCATAAGCCTGCAATGAGTTCCAGATAGGACTGGGTATCGGTACTCTTTTTTTTAAGATATCATCCGAAATAACCCAGTACCAAGTAGTATCTAATCTACTCCAGTCAAACTATACCTGCAATCGATCCTTTAAGTGCCCAGATCTAGAAAACAGGAAGTTAATGCGACATATGATTGGCCCACTAACGCAGCAGCTACAAGACATTCTTAACACGGTGACGTCTGAGCTAGCAGCTAGCAGCTAGCTCAGACGTCACCACTGTTGCAGTTTCAAACTGGCTAGCTATTGAGCACTGTTGCAGTTGTTAGCGCAGCTAGTAACTAGCAGCGCTAACAACTGCACCAGTGCTGATGGAGCCTAAAAGTGTCAACCTGCTGGGGAACTGAATGGTGGGACGCTATGGTAACCGCTATATCAGCGCTATGCAGTGCGCCGGCAATTAGCTCAATAGCTAGCCAGTTGTTAGCGCTGCTAGCAGCTAGAATCTAGCAGTGCTAACAACTGCAACAGTGCTGACGGAGCCTAAAAGTGTCAACCTGCTGGGGAACTGGATGGTGGGACGCTACGGTAACCGCTGTATCAGCGCTGTGCAGTGCACCGGCAATTAGCTCAATAGCTAGCCAGTTGGAAACACACAGGCAGCTACCATTTCAAATGTCTGCATTCAAAATAAATTGCCCTAAATGGTTCTATCCCAAGTTCTCATGTTTCTGGAGTTCCATATTCAGAGTATTTACTCAACTATTTGGAAAAGCTTCCGACCCTTTAACAGCACTTTTTGGTATCCAACCTGAAGATAACCCTCTTCCAAAAAGCCAATCAAAAATGTTTTGTTCTAGCAAGAATATTAATCCTGTTAAATTGGAAGGAATCCCCCCCAACATTTAAACATGGGATCAGGGATACTTTGATCTTGAATTCAGAGAGAATGAGGTTTACTATTTATGGGTCGAAGGACATTTCTTTAAAGTGTGGCCGCCTTTCATCACTCACTTGGTGAACCAGTTGTGAATGTATTCGTTTTCACTCAAAAGGCCGTCTTATTCCAGTGGACTCTGAGTTTCCATCAAAACAAATCCGGCTGAACAAACATCAATAAGCATTTGAGACTTGTAATGCTATTACTGTAAACATCCAAGGCCTTCCTGAGAACTTTGACTCTCTTTTACTTTTACACAATGTTGTGTGTTTTGAGTCAGAGTTTCAGGAAATGTGATGAATTGCTTTGCAGGGAAACTGTAAACTGAAAAAAAGCCACTTGGTCATGTTGGAAACATGGCTTCACAGTAACTTTAACAAACATGCGTTCATATTGTGCATAAATGTGAGCAGCCAGTTGATTTGATAACCAAAGCTTGTGCGTTTTAACAAAGGTGTCCCCCAGGGTCCAGTTCTTGGGCCACTTCTTTTCTATCGTAAAGATTGACAACGCGTCTTCACTTCCTCCCACTGTACAGAAGTGAAGCCACAATATCCCTGCATGCGGGAGCTCAATCCTCATCATTATTGCACGATGAATCGATGACGTAAAAATGATCGAGGTCCTGTCCACATATCAACATTTCATAAGTTGATGATGTGAAAATCATCGATATATGGACATGACCATGCTGTCTCCAGTGGTGGAAAGTCCATTTTCTCAAAGTATTATGTTTTTAAGTGCAATTTTTTAAGTCACTTTTGCCAACTTGAGTATTTAAATTCCACTTCTGCTCCATTGCACTACATTTAACAGTTACTTTTGACATATAAAATACCACATACCAAACAATATATAAAGTATTTATAATGGTTATATGTTATGAATCCAATATTATATTTTTATACACTAACCCTCTAAGAGTACTCTTATATGTGATGCTTTAAGTACAAGTTGCTTTGTTTTACTGCTATTAACTAAATAGTCTGACTACTTCTATCACTGTGCAGCATTTTACTGTAAGAGTTCCACTATACTGAAGTACATGATGGTGTTGAACTGCCACCTAGTGGTGACATTTCATTACTGTAGAGAAGAAGAGGTTGAGTCAGACGTTCTCACATTTGATCATTTATGATGACACAAACAAATACAATTATTCATCAATCAATATTCAACATATTATGTGAAATGTGACCTTTTTATTTGTTTTTTGTTATTGTTCAATACCAATATTACTCTCAAAATCATGCACAATATTACTCTCCTATTCAATTCAGGCTCTGGTGTCAGTATTACTTCTTATACACGTAAATACTTCTTACTCTATTGTTCCTATGTGTACAAATTTCGTCTCCATTGGTTTTTCTCACACTTCTTTTGCAAGTGTGAGAAAAACTTTTGAGTTTCCTTCAGGATAATATAGTTCTGTCTTATAAAGTAGTTCTGATTGTTCCAGAATTCTGTATTCTAAGAAAAGTAATTACAAATCCATTTACAAAATCCTCAATTTGAATAAAGTGATGTAGCGTATTAGTTACTCTGTTTTTGTTAAATCAACTTTCTTTAATGAATCCGACATAATCAACATAAATGAAGTGTTGAACTTCACAAAGCTCTGGAGTTATTGGAGATGTTTGAATCACACGAGTGGAAAGCAATCCTACGCAACCGCCACTAAATTCTCTATTCGTGAATAATCTGTTTGACCGGTTTCACGTCCACACATCTGTTCACGAGAGACAGAAATAGACAAAAGACAAAAGACATGTTCAGTGTGTTCAGTCGGTGTGAAGTGAAGCTGTAAAGAGGTCAAACCTCAGCCACAAGAAAGTTTCCACATATTTAGCGGTGCATTTTCTCTGTGAGGCCTTTTGTTATTCCAGCTCTCCAATCTTTCCTTACGTTTTTCTCTCTCTCTCTCCCTCCTAATTTCCTCCATCCCTTTTTGGCCAGTCGCACGCGACATTGGCGCCAGGTTTGATCGCCTGTTTTTCCGTGAGAGTATCAAATGTAAGCCTAAGTGTAACGAGGCCCGGCGGAGCAGTAACCCCTCGAAACTCGCACCTGCATCCACGGCAGCTCTGCCCTGCCAGCGCTGCTCCGTACTGTAAAAGGAAACGCCTGTTATTCGCATCAATCACATCATCCAGATGTGTGTGTGTTTTTTACATGGACAATTCCAGCATCCAGGACGAGGGAGCAGGTCGAGTTCACCGCGGTGCTCCTCCTAACAAAGCAAAGCATGTAATCGAAGCGCAGAGTGACATCTCTACTGAGCAGCTGTGAGATTTGAAATCTAAATGGATTTCTCTTTGCCAAGCAGAGCAAAGCCTTTTTAAAAGCCCATCGACATGTAGTTTGATCTCCCCTCCTTCCTCAACCGAAAGGTCACGATGGCCTCCGAGGCTTTTATGACGTGTTAAAAACAACTCTGTGGAAAAAACGGTGAACCGGAGTCACCTTTTTCTCTGGGCTCTGCTGGGTTTTTGTGTCGCCGCTCTTTGAAGATCACGAAGAGGCCGGACGCCATGATTACAGAGCCATGTCTGCACGGCTCCTCAGATGATTATTACCGCTGGACCAGAGCTGGATGGTTTCTGCACTGCAACTGAGCCTCTAAAGGGAGACTTCACCCACAAAAATGACCATTGTGTGTCCATTACTCACCGCGTGTTACCGTGAATTGTTGAAGAGAAGTAAAGCTTTTTTTATACTCTATAAGCTGCATTATTCTACGTACAAACAAAATGAACTGTGAGGAATCAAAAGGTCAAAGAGTGTAAACTCATAGATTTGCTCACAGACTGTAGGTGTAATTGGCAAAACACCATAAACCAACCTCCTCGTCCAAGGCGGTTTAATTAAAAGACATTTTAGTGGCAGTATACCAGTGACGAATAATATTAGAGACCGCCGAAATGTAGCTATTGAGGCTTTCAGGGCGGGGGGGTCTCAAGTGTCAATCTAGCAAATCTAATTCTGATTTACTCAAGAGCAACCCCTGTGATTTTTGGCAACTTTTACCCAGACCGTGTTCTGGAAACCACTGCTTTAATCTAACCCTTAATGTCTGCTGATGTCAGGGAAGTTCATTTACACATCAACCTCTAGTGAGAAAGCAACACTATTCTGATTTAAAACACTTCAAATCACTCATCTTACAAATATTCTCAATCGACCGGCTGATGCTCGTGAGAGCCCAGATGTGCAAACAGGAAACCGTTTGGACGAATGTGTGCGTTGGGGGAAAAAAGAGTCGTTCTTCTCTTTATTTGATATGGTGGTCGTCATAGAGAAAGGGAAGGAAGTGTTTATCCGTGGTATCTCTGCCAGGAGGATTCGGCCACTCGACATCTGATCTCACTGGAACCGAGAGGACCGGCTGTCATGCCCCGTTGGGCCTGATGCCCGTGGGCCAGTTCCTCGCTATGACCTCACGGTCTCGTTAAGGAAATCGCCCTCGGGTTGCGTTCCTGACCCTGGGGAGTAAAGAGGGTGTGTTGTCCGTGCGGTGCTCCTCTGCAAATCGGTCACATTTTAACTTTGCACGAATTGTAGGGAAGCCACGGTCTCGTCCGTCTACCTCCGCGTCGTCCCTCCCGTCATAAATCGTGAGGTCCTCCCGTTGCAGAAAACTGCATCCTGCTCCGTTCCAGATGTGTTTTAACGGCCTCTCTGGGCCGCAGACAAGCCCCGCCTCTCTCGGAGATACAGAGATGCTTGTCTGTTAAATTGTGGCTCCATCAGAAGAAAGATCCACAAGTGGCTGCTAACAAGTGTTCATGTTTACGGCTGTTTTTATTATGTTGTGCATTCTCAGCTGTGGTTTTGAGTCATTTTCCTTCATTCCCCCCCACAATTTTTAATATTGCCTTTTTGATTTATGCACTGCAGCCGGGTCGCCCATAGCCGTGTCATCGTGTGCTGTGATATACACCCCCATTAATATTTTCCCCCCTCTGGTCCGGCTGTGGGATCAGGGGCGGGTACTCATCACGCTCGAGCTACCAGAAAATTGCCAGCATTAACAACGGCCAGAGGAAACATCACACGGTCCAGCGGCGTCGAGTCCGGCTCCTGCCACCAAACTGGAAACTTTAGGTGGAGTTGCAGATCTTGAATCTGTTTAGATTGAGCTACTGCTCCATAGATTTAAGGTTTCACTTGGACCACCTGCTGATGGTTCTGTGTTTGTTCCACAGAACCATCTGAGAAGCCTTCATTGGAAACCGTTTAGAAAATACGCAGCAGGTGATTGGATGAACCATCTTAACTAAGCCAGTCATCGAGAAACGCCTTCAGTGTTGTTCTTTGGTCTTCTTTTTGAACTGATGCTAGCGTAGCATCTACGCTAACTTCATGAGGTTGATTTGAAGGAACGGTTGCTTCTCAGCATCAACAGCTTTTGTTGCATTACGGCCCATAGAAGCATAGAAGATACACGGTACAACCATTTTGGAACATCTCCATCCATCCACATTTAAAAAAAACAACAACACAAATACACATGTGTGAAACCTGACCTCGGTATTTAACCCATGCTAAGCATCAGGAGCAGTGAGCTGCTGTAAAACAGCCGGGTAGCAACTTCAACTTGTCAAACCGCCAACCTTGTGGTTAAAAGACGACCCGCTCTATCCAAAGAGCCACCCACCACTCTGTCCATGATGACCACAGTTGACCACAACACACACCTGAGTAAATACCCCCCCCCCCCCCCCCCCCCCTACAGGCTCCCTCCCACTTAAATCACAGTAGCAGGTCCTGGCCCGTGTCCCCAGAGCCGGGACCTCTGTGAGCTGCTGCACATCAGACAAGAAGCTCATTGTGTGCAAATGTGATGAGGAGGCACGCCGGAAGCTTCCATGACATGGACTTCTGCATATTCTACACGTTTCTTTTTCCAATTATATTCTCCCAAGTCTCCCAGCATTCCTAATTCAAAGGCTTTACAAAGGATTTATTTGTTTGCGTTAACATTTCAAGTTGGAGCCATTAAAACCTCATTCGATCCTGGCAGCCAACGACCAAACAAGATGACGTTATCAATGTGCCACTTAAAGCCCGCTGCTCTGCGGTGATTTGTGTTTGCCTCCAGTAATCATGACGTTCATTCCTCATTCACAGGCCACAGAAGAAGTGAATCCGTTGAGATGGTTCTTCAGGACTCTGAGGTCCTGGAGGCGTGCTGGAGCTCGCTTTCTGCTCTGCAGAGCGAATGTCTGACTTCAGATATTAGATATGGTTTTTGAAGAGCCGGCGGTGTAATTGGGTTTTGGGGGGGGGGGGGCGAAGCCTGGAGAGATAATTAGAATGGCTGACAATACTGACACAACTTGTGAAGGCATCACCACTGAGATGCTGCTGCAGGGATTCCCTCAAAGATTCCATCCAGATGTAAACTGTTGCACTTGTACACATGGATGATGCACAATGATGGCTATTCACAAATATTTTTAAAAAGTCCACTATCAGGATCAACTTTTGGTAACTTTTTGTAGCATGTTTTTCAGTGTATAATCAGTTTAAAAGGGCACAGAAATACCTACAATGTTATAACCAATCTTTTGGTTTTGCGTAGATGTCTTGTTATATACTTTTTTATGAATGTATATCTATTTATATTTTTATATATATATATATATATATATATATATTATTTTTAATTTTTTAATAAAATATATATATATATATATATATATATTTATATATATATATATTTATATATATATATACATAATTTATATATATAAATATATATTATTTTTAATTTTTTAATAATATATATATATATATATATATATATATATATATATATATATATATATATATATATATATATATATATATATATATATATATACTATGTGGGATGTGGCAAATGTTTGAAAACTGACACTTTCATACATTTTAATTCCAGAGACTCTGTCCTTCGTCCTCTGCAGTGTTTTCAGCTCTTGGTCTGACTTTCATGACGGAGCAGCAGCTCCACCTATTGGTCAAACAGGGTCATAGTAATGCCGTCACATCACAAAATGTAAATTGAGGAGAATTATTGAGTCTATTGTGGAAAATGAACGACAGTGGAATCCTTTGAGAGCCCAAAATACAAGAGAAAGGAAAAATACAAAAACAGGTCTGCTATAAATGTGTTCAATAACATCAGTCTAATTGCATTAGCATGTCAGTCCAACATTGGATTTACATAGACTATTATATGGCAAACAGACATTCATGGTCTATGTTTAGCAGTTGAAGCAGCCGTTCTAAACGGTGTCTCAAAGAAAAGATCATAATTCAGAAAGAAATCATCCACAAAAAGTAAAACACTCAACTTGGAGTTGCAGAAAACTAGAGGTTTGCTATTTATTCTTTAAAAAAAACAACCATAAAAGGCACAGTTGGAGTATATATTCATCACACAAATCAAATCAAAGTGAATTCATCCTACGGCACTGACTATATAATTATGTAATTCAAGCCATTGAAGAGCAAAGTATGTACAGTAATATTGAACAGAGTAAATTGTAAATGAGGAAACAATTTTTATATTAAATGCATAGAGGCATTTCTGCAAAGTAACAATCTACCGGTTCTATCCTTATACACAATAACTAACACTAAAATCTGATTTAAAAATATATATATATATTAAACATAAAAAGCAAAATCATGTTATGTTAAATGTTCTTAAACCTTATTTTGTCTCAAAGAAATGTCCAGAATATAAAACAACAGCACCAGAAATAAACAGGTTTAAAAAAAACAGCGACCGATATCGGTCAGTCAAGTTCTGTAGGAGCTGAAGATAGCATTGATCGTTAGCACTGATCGTTAGCACCGATCGTTAGCACTGATTGTTAGCACCGATCGTTAGCACCGATCGTTAGCACCACATTGTTTGTTTTTGCCTTTAATCTATTTATATTTATTTTGGAGAGAAAAAGGTGAAGAAGCGTGAGCTCATTTGAAAATATAACATTCTACAATTTAAAGCTAGGGTTAGTAATCTTCTTAAAATTTATTTCTCGTCACATCCTGAAAGCAATCAATGAATCAAATGCTCTGACAAAAAAAGAGAATAAATCCTCGGTGACTTTCTCGATTTAGTGACTATTGTAGCGCTACTTTAATTGGAGCTAGCAACACTATGCTGTTTTCTTTTGGTTGTATGATATTTAAAACCTAGCGTACTCTTGCTAGTTTCTCAAGATTATTTGCGCTAGCTTCAATTTAAGGAGCCATTGCAAGGCATTTTTCACAACACAAATATTTCAGAATAAAAGCCTTGAAGGGATTCTGTCCCACGAAAGACGCTAGAGGGTTTCTATTTTAAAAGTAAACAGGAAGTGTTTAATAATTAACTTTTTTTTAAATGTGTGTAACATGTTCTACAAATAGACATTTAAACTGTGGTAATGTTGCTGGTATGACGTCAATATTCTGTCAACAGATCACTTTAACTGTTTGTCTTTGCTGTGAACTGCTCTAGAAGCTAGCAGCTAACACGCTAACATGCTAACACCTTCTGCTACGTAGACTTTAGGTAAAGAGAGGAGTAAAGGTTGAATATGTTTAGTTAGCAATTAGGAAAAAAGATCACTAAAACACTGTTTATCTATCTCAGAGTAAATATAGTAAACTAAGACAACCACTCAGTTATCCTTATTAACTGGCGTCTCTAGCCTGCTAACATTAGCTACCGTAGCTTAGCAGTGTTGACTTCGCTGACCTAACTTGCTTCGGCAGCAGAGAACCGTTTAGGTTCTTCCTGAACGCCTCGACATCGTTGTTAACGGTAACGTCACAGAGAAAGTAAAAGTATGTAAATTGCGCACGTTTGAGGACAGCTTGCATTCAAACGGCCGCACAGTGACGGCGACGTGTTTACGTCGTTACGTTGTGTAACGTGCTGTAGTTACTGTCCCATTAAACTGCCCTCCAACAATGTAAACTCTGAGCAGCCGTTGGGCGGTGCAGTGTCTACGGTTTGAATTGCTTTATTTGGTGAAAGCATACGTTTAAACATATTAAATCAAACATTATTTCACTGACATGAGGTGTAGTCCGGAGTTCACAGGTGACTCGCCCTGAGACGTTCAGGAGACAGACTTCTCTTGCTGTTGAATGCCTAAAAGACAGAAAAAAAGAGACAATTTTTGACTAATTAAAAGACAACAAATCCAAAGAAATAAAGTGTAGATGTTGACGTACGTACCCGTAAGCCCATGGGTGTGCATGCATGTTGTTAAGTGGAAAGAATCGTTTTGAGTGGCCGATATTAAACCGGAGAAAAAGGTCTTTACGTGTGTCAAATATTATAGAAACTTACAAGAGTGCGAGTCGGGCTGAGAGAGCGAGAGCGCACCGGGCTGACGTTCCTGCTCTGACTTCTACTCCACTGCAGAAAAAAACACACAAAAACAACAGACTCATCACCAGCAAACACACGAGCCTTTTAATGACTACGTTTACACGCTCGTATTCTACTATTATTCTGAATATGACAATATTCCTAATATGGTATGGTTCGTGTAAACGTCACGTTCTGTTTGGATATTCTGAATATGCATGTAAACGTAGTTAATCATAATCCGCTTTGTAGCGTTTTAGAGTCGGTACCACGGCGCCCCGTCGGGTCACAGCCTCGCCCTTCACCACCACAGCGGCTCCTTCCACCAGAGCCGGCCACACGTGGTACATCACCAGAGGAGCCGACAGCTCCGAGTCGTAGCTGCGACGGTACCTGCAGACAGAGAGGCAGGGGACATTAAATGTCCATCTGTGAGTTTCTGTCGTGGTCCCAGGAATAAATCGTTCCTAAAGTTTACTGAAATATCGTCACATGATGCACGAGCATAAGCTGTTTGAGACTTCAAATAAACCCTAAATATCTTCTACAGCAGTTTGATTCTGCTGGAAAATGATTATTAACACAAAAGTAGATCTAAGGTAAACTGACCAGAGACATCGAAGTGGAACCTGAAATGTTGAATATTTGTATGCACTGTCCCTGATGATAAATAGATACATAAATAATCAAATCTCCTGGTTTTGACTCATTTCAAAATGAATTAAAAACTAAATAATTGTATTTTAAGTAATCCTTTCTGACACACTTTTAGAAGAGAGCCTATCCTTCTTTTTAAATCATTAATTTTGATTATTTTGTTCTACGGATAAACTTTTTGTATTCATTAAGTTGGAAAAAAAATGTGATTAAATAGGCTCTAAAAAGTAATAAACTACTTTATTTCCTTACATTTCACCAGAGTAAACAGACAGTAAATCGTTAAGTAATCGCAGTAAAATTAAGAATAGACTAATAATGACCGCGCGTAATATTTAGTTTTCTTTAGTGATTGTTTTTCTGGGTTTTTTACTGTGGTGGCAAAGATGTTACTATGCTGCACATTTATTTTGAAAGAGCAACGGTGTAATTTCATAATGCAGTCATTCAGCTGGAGGAAATTTGGGGGCGGGCTCATAGTTCTCCATTCAGGAACACCGCTGGATTATTTGGAACATTAACTTTAACTCTCTCGACTGTAAAAGCCCGCCCGGTTACCGACGCGGTAATGAACAAAGGACTGACCTTCTGTCGTCGTAAAGTTCCCCGTCACTTGCGAAGGCCAAGTCGAGCGGTGGCTCCAACGTCTGCATGGCGAACGCCGCCCTGCAGGTCTCCCTGATCAGGGTGCTGATGAGGACGAAGTCAACCTCTGGCGGGAAAGAGATCCGAGGGTTGACGTTCATGGCGTTGATCACATCCTGTGGAGATAAAAAAAAAAAAAAAACGCACAAGACGGAAGCCCTGAACTTATTCAGCGTCAAACAAAGCCGCAGCCGTGTAGATCGTGGATGCTGCAGAGGACACACGGGAGGAGTGTTGGAGTCCTACATCGATGCTGGTCTGAATGTCAAAGAGGTCCAGGTTTCTGACGATGTAGTCCACGGCTGCGTCCTCCAGGCTCTCGAGCCCGAATCGGGACGGAGACAACGTCTTCCTCACGCGCAGCTTGAACTGACGGTACGCCAGTTTTGCTGCCTGAAAGGATTCCTGACGCGTGATAACATGGAGGAGAAAAAAGAAGATCATCTTAAAGTCTACTGCAAGTGAAGAAGACAGGTTATGAAGTTTACAAAAGTCCAAAATAAGCCGTGGAGGAACAAACCTTAGCAACTCAAGTAATCACATTTACAATTATCATCTCTTTACATTGACTTTAGGATGGTTGAAATGATGTCAGAGTTGCCGTCTGTGCTTTAAAACTATACTGTGCTTTAAACTTTAGGCCGCCCAGCCCTGAGACCAGCCAAACAAACTTGGCCGTCAGAATAACCGATTTGCCGCTCGTTTTCCCTGCGTGCGCTTCTTCCGATTGCTCTGAAAGCGCGTGAGTCGTACCACGACTGCGATGAAGATGATTTTCTGGACCATCTCCAGGTCGACGATGTAGCGCCGCAGCACGCTCTGGGCCTCCAGACGCTCCACGGCGTACAGGTCGCTGAAGCGGGACACGAGGCGGGCGTAGCGAGAGGAGCTGGTGAGCTGGGCTCTGGTGGGCGACTCGCTCCTCGTGGGGCTGGAGGAGCGACTGAGCCTCGGCAACGGGCTCGGAGAGCGACTCCTCGACAACCTGAGAGAGAGAGAGAGAGAGAGAGAGAGAGAGAGAGAGACACGTCGTTTGAGACGTTGTCTGTCTGTGTGTCTGTCTGTCTGTGCAGGTATACCTCTCCTGCATCATGGCCTTCTCTGTGCTCAGGTAGGACACCTCGTCCCTCAGCAGGCGAATCTGCCGCTCGTACTCGTCGAGAGCCTCCAGCTTCCTCTTGTAGACCTCCACCTGCTCGAGTGCGGATCGCAAACTGAAACACAAGACACGTCTCCCATCAACAGAGGAGCACAGACTTTACGGTGCATTTGAAAACGAATAAAGACCTTTTTCTTTTTTCTTCCGGTAGTGAACGCGGTGACGGTGTGAACACGTTGTCTGAACGCGTGAACTAGCGCTGGCTAGCATGTTTTGTTGTGTTGGTTTTTAACGGTGGCTAAAGAAAATATACGTTTCTCTAAATATGTACAGTCACAACCCAGGAAATTCAGTCAAAAAGAGTCTTATAATATCTGCAAAAGCGTTTCCAAAGGTGGAGAGAAAATGTTGCTAATAGTTTAGCTTATGCTAACTGCAGCCAAAGGCTCACAGCTACGGTTAGCAGAAGGCTAATCTATTAGCTACATTTCTCTCTGTAGTTTAGCCTATTAGCAACTTGCTGCAGTCGAGCAGCCGTGGCTAAAGATTTATCACCAACAGTTTTTTTTTTCTCTACCTCCGAAACATTTCGCAGATATCGTAGCTTGTAAAATTTGACGTATTTCAATGTTTAACTTTAACACTAATCTGAGGTGATTCCTGTTTTCCTATGGTCGGATGCTGACAGCGTGACATAATCGGGACGTCTGTATTTCTGCGGTATTTGACTGGATCACCCACTCTGCTCTCAGTTGCAGTATTTCGTCTTCGGAGGCCAGCAGAGTGGTTGCTGATTTGCTCTTCGTCTCATCCAGTTCCTTCTGAGCATCGACCAGTCTGTTAATAAATGGAAAGAACACGTGCAAGCAAAGTTCATATACGATATGATCGCCCAGCTCTAACAGCACTCCAGTTAGAAAAAAATCTATATCTCTGAGCCTATGCACCAAATACAGAACTTGTGTATTGATTGAATTACCAGAAAACATGATATACATCGTTATAGAGGTATGAAATGACCTGTACTGAGATTTTGGGCCGTATCGTCCAGCACTAAGTGTGATTTATTACGACCAATTATCCCCGTTTTGGTCTGAAAAGACTCACTCTGCTCTGGTGGAGTCCAGCTGCAGGCGAGTGGAGCTCAGCCTCTGCATGTCGCTGTCATGGGAGGCCGAGAGCTCCCTGATCCTCCTGTCCTTCTCCACCGAGTCCTGGTGACAAACGACGATCGGTGATGCGCAGTAACCACAAAAACCAGATGTGCCAGAAAAGAGGGGGAAGGATTTTAATTGGTTGGAGGCGTTTTTATGTAAATTCCATCTATATGGCGTAGTGTTGACTTTGATCGATTTATTAATAAGGTGTGTGTGTGTGTGTGTGTGTGTGTGTGTCTTATCTATCTTATCTATCTAATCTATCTATATATCTATATATCACCTGGATGAGCTGCAGACTGGTGTCGTCGGTGACCGAGGTCCTCGCCATTGAGAAACAGGTCCCAAGCCACGGCAGCAGGCGCGTTTTGAGAGTGTCCACTCCAGCATAGTGTCCACCTGAGTCAGGGGAGTAGAAACAGAGTGTGTGTGTGTGTGTGTGTGACCTTTTGTAACATAGACTGTATATAAGAAGTGGACATAGTCGTCGTGATGTCACCCATTGGTTTGTGGACTGACGTTTTTAAAGCCTCATGGTCGGGATTTCGCCGTCGCCATGATTGTTTTTTTTTGCCGCCAATTAACAGGAAGTAACCATATCTGGACTGAGGAGGAGTGACGTAGAGACGCCGTATACGTCTCTGGTAGAGACCTGTCAATCACCGTGTAGCCCCGCCCCTAAAGCATCCCCTGCTTTATGGTGTGTTTGACTCTAAATGGAGCATAATGTACTAAATGAACATCATGCTGTATTGAAGAAGACTGTAAACTAGAGATTGAGACCATAAACTCATGTTTACAATGTTTACTGAGGAAATAAATCAAGAGAGAAGTAGAGTCATTTTAGACTAGACTTCCATACAACCAGAGGAGTCGCCCCCTGGTGGACACTAGAGAGAATGCAGCTTTAAGACACTTCAGCATCAGCTTCACTCGGCAGAACCGAGTGAGCTCACCTTCAGCAGCCGTGAGGTTGAGGATGGCGAACAGTTGGCCCTGGATCTTGGCGGTGAGCTCAATCAGCTCACAACATCTATTTAGATTCTGGTCGCAGGAAATAATCTGGAGGGTAAATGTGAGAAATGGGACAAATCTTTTAATTTCTTTCAATGAGATCTTCCTCCTCTAGTGACACATTTAAAACCCGTCTATAGACCCATCTCTTGTCTTTAGCCTTGTAATCATCATCATGAAGACACGCCGCAACACACTCTGGTTTTTACATGTTTATAATCTATTTTGTTTGTGCAATACTGTTGTGATTTAATCAATATATATATTTAAATAGTATTTAACTGTTTAAATGGTATTTAACCAGTATTGTTTTTATCTCACTTTTGTTGCAACACACTACAACAAAATAAAGTGTCATATTTGTTTACATTGACCTGCAAAAACAACAACGAACATTTTTTTAAGTTTAGACACTTCACTTCCGGTCCCTCCCCATCGCACTTCTACCGGAAGTAACCGGAATGAACCATCTCGGCAGTAAAAAAGATCTTTTGGAACAGTCCAACCGGTAACCACGGCGACTGGCGTCCATAGCAACCAAACTCAACCGGAGAAATCAATGTAATCTGAACGAGTGAATTCCTTCACTGTGGTGTTCATGCATCATTTAGAAAAAAACACCATGCCTCGATTTAATCATACATAATTCAAATAACAAACGTGTAAAAAAAATAAAATTAAAATAGTGAAAAATAATCACAAGTCAATTAATCATGTCTGCAGGAATACAACTTACATTTCAAGGGAATGATTATCTAAAAGAAACAGGTAAAAAAATAAAATAAAATTGTGAAAAATAGTCAGGAATATGTAAACGAAGCAAGTCATTGCTGCAGGAATAAAACGTAGATTTAAAGTGTACACAAATGTAACTTTAAGCCACTAATGACCCCCGTGACGACAGATATGAAGTCTGACTCGGGTCAGATTTAGCTCGGCTCATTAATTACTTATGGATGAACTTACATGGTAGTCTTTGTGCCAGCTCTCCAGCTTGTCCTGCAAGACGCTGAAGGAGGAGGTATTGGTCAGTCTCCTCAACGTGTCGGCCATGATCCCTGTCCACTAATACTCTTTCTAAAGTAACCCCCAGCAGGAGGAGGAGGAGGAGGAGGAGGAGGAGGAGGAGGAGGAGACCGTGGGGTTGCAGTAAAACCTCCACTCTGTATACGACGCGGATGACGAGCAATGCCTCAGTTGTGGCAACCGACGAGTCCGTCTCTGTGCTCTGCAGGTCTCTGTCTTCCCGGTGGGTGTAAACACCGATTGTAACGTCACGCTGTCAAACGACACCAGCTCGGTAACAGATGTATATCTACTGATGTCTGTCCGCCTGTGTGCTGCAATAAATCCGATTATAATATAATGACTAGAGCAGAATCACTGCTTGCAGAGACGTGTTGTCATGGGTTTAAACTGTGCTAATGATCGACCCTCACCATGCTGTCTGTTTTATTTACAAGTTGTTTTTTAAGTGTGTATTACTTTTGTTAATCTATGTTCTTTAAAAGAACATTTAATAAAAATATAAAATTATATGATCACATATTTATATTAAAATAGTAAGATAAGATGCTTTATTTTTATTGCATGTTAAACAACAACAATGGGTTTGGCAGCATATATATATATATATATATATATATATATATATATATATATATATATATATATATATATATATTTATTTATTTTATATATATATATATATATTTTTTTATATATATATATATATTGTAAAAAAATAAATACCATACATGGATGTAACATTTACATTGCTGCACTATGATAATAGTAATGTTAATAATGGTTAAACAAACTTACTCAATGGTTAGAAATATTTAACAGCGTAATGTTTACGGAAAAAACAAAATAAATGTTTAAAAATAAAAATAAAGGGTAAGACCAAAACCTTTTTTTTTCTTTTTTTGTTATAAAAGTTAATCATGAATAGCTGTTTTATCATTTAACTCCATTTATGTCCTGATCTACAGCTGCCACACTCAATATTAATATATTGCTATTTATATCTGTTTTATCATTAATAATTTAATTTATCTATATAGATATGAAGGGTCGTTGACTTTTGCTTTATTTTTTGTATTTATTTTATCAAAAACTATTTATATTTAATTGTTAATTATTAAGGAGAGCTTGTCAGTTTAACTGTGGAAAATATGAATGGACACGTTTTTTTCTTCTATTTTAGGATCCTTCTGTCATTGGCTCGCTGAACTTGGACTGTACCATCTTCTATAGTCCTAGAAGAACGTCTCTTTTTGTCAGCACGTTTCGTCCAAATAAAAACACATCACGTTTGTTCTTCGTCTTAATACCATATGTGTATTTATAATTAAGTATATTCTAGTCAATATCTCACGACATAACCTATATATATTTAATTTCTCCCCTTCGACGGTGACAAGTGGTTCGTTCGCTGTCACTCTGTCTGGAGGCAGGAGTCAACATGGCGTCCGAACAGGTCCGTTATGTTCAATATCTGTCGTTTTTCTTCCGTTTTTACCTCGTTTTTTTTGCCAGTAATGTAATGCGTTATGTTCCCGAGTAACCTGGAGTAATACATGCTAACGTACTGTGCTCTGTGGTCGGCTCGACGTGTCGTAAACACCGGCCTCCGCTTCGGAAGAGCATAAAAAGGCTGCACGACAATGAGGCTGTCGACTGTGTTTTCTGTGCTGCTGCTATAATGAGTGCGGTTTATTTTTAGACGGGCAGTCTGTGGGTCATTTAAGTGAAGATACATTCCAGAGCAGAGCACAAATAGGAGCTTAAAACATCTCAGTATGTACAATTAGACTGTGACACTATAGAGGGGGAACGTTAACTCGGGTCTGGGTGTTATCAGCCTATTAAACTAAGCATATGTAAGGAAATGGTTGTTTTTGTATTTGTAGGCTGATTCTATCATTTAAAAAATGAATTATTTCACTTGATTTAAAGGGCCAGTGTGCATGATTTATAGGGATCTTAGCAAAAATGGAATATGATATTCATAACTATGTTAAAATGTGTGTACAATCACCTGAAACTAAACAATTGTTGTGTGTTAGCTCAGAACATTGGTGACCAAACTGTGGTCTGCTGACCCTTTTTCAAAAGGACCCATAGTGAATTATTTAAAGATAAACTAGAACATGGCATGAGCTTATTTCCTTTATTATTTAGTTTCTTGTTTGTACGTTGCATTTATTACCACTAGATGTCGCCGCCATTTAGAACACCTACTGGAGCTGCATTGATTACTAGATGCAAACATTTACCTCAGTTAATCAGGTGAACGTGGCGGAACCGAAAAGACGGAAGACAGTGACGTAGAGACGCCGTATACGTCTCTGGTAGAGACCTGTCAATCACTGTGTAGCCCCGCCCCTAAAGCATCCCCTGCTTTATGGTCTGTCTGACTCTAAATGGAGCATAATGTACTAAATGAACATCATGCTGTTTTGAAGAAGACTGTAAACTAGAGATTGAGACCATAAACTCATGTTTACAATGTTTACTGAGGGAATAAATCAAGAGAGAAGTAGAGTCATTTTAGACTAGACTTCTATACAACCAGAGGAGTCGCCCCCTGGTGGACACTAGAGAGAATGCAGCTTTAACACGTGAAGCATCGGCTTCCGGCTACCGTCTGACCTTCGTTGCTTGTGACGCTGTCTCGGCCTTTTGTCCCATATTTGTACTGCGTGACTGCTCAACCTCTCTAGGGGTTTAGTCACTGATGAACCACGAGGTTTCACAGTAACTGAGGTTTACGACAACAGATGTTTAGCGTCGTCACGCCTCAGAGATCGTTTTTTGCCTTCCAGGAGAGCTCCAACGGGCCCGTGAAGAAGTCCATGCGAGAGAAGGCCATAGAAAGACGCGGCATCAACAAGGAACACAACAGCAACTTCAAAGCCGGCTACGTACCCATAGAAGAAGAACGTCTCCACAAGACGGGGCTGAGAGGACGCAAGGGAAACATGGCCGTTTGCATCGTCATCCTCCTCTTCCTCCTCGCCTTAATTAACCTCATTGTGAGTTTAAGTGAACGCTACGTCCGTTTCTATGAACTCATCTACTGTAGTAGAACACTGACCGTGGAGGAGAACCTCACACAAACATCAAAACTATCTCCACTCATATCTGCAATACCTCCACCGTCCCTCAGATCACTCTGGTGATATGGACGGTGATCCGCATCGGTCCGAACGGCTGCGACAGCATGGAGTTCCATGAGACCGGTCTGCTGCGCTTCAAGCAGAAGGCGGACATGGGCATCGTTCACCCGCTGCACAAGAGCACCGTGGGAGGCCGCAAGGACCAGGACCTGGTCCTCGTCGGCAACAATAATCCGGTGAGAAACGCACAGAGGACGCTGAGGGACATGACACAGTGTGTGTGTGTGTGTGTGTGTGTGTGTGTGTGTGTGTGTGTGTGTGTATATATATGTGTGTGTGTACACTTTTTAACACTCTTCTCTTTAACATTTTATGTGTGTCGGTCCAGGTTGTGTTCCAGCAAGGCACCACTAAGCTGAGCGTGGAGAAGGACAAGACCTCGGTCGTCAGCGACGTTGGCATTTCCTTCACAGACCCTCGCACACAGACCACGTTCTTCAGCACGGACTTTGAAAACCACGAGTTCCATCTGCCCAAAGGAGTCAAAGTTCTCAGCGTCAAGAAGGCTTCCACAGAGAGGGTGCGTGAGACGCTAATAACGTCTTGATTATAAAAATTAGTTAATGTATTAGAGTTTTACAACCCAGTGCACAATCGGTACACATTAACACATAATGGTCATGTGAAATGTCCTTTTTAGACGTTTCGCAAATTAATAAATAAAGCATTAAATAGTCCAAAAGAACACGCTGAACTGTCTCTGAGGGGACGAGCAGCCAGAGAGACGAGAAGTCTGCTGTTCAACAATCAGAGAGTTCAAAGCTGATGAATATAAATCTCTTACCTCTGTGTTCTCTAACAGAGGTTGATGAGACTTTATCTTAATAATGATAAACTTTCTCAAAACAATGACAAACTTTCTAAAGATATTGAGAAACGTTCTCAAAATAATGACAAACTTTCTCAAAATAATGACAAACTTTCTCAAAACAATGACAAACTTTCTAAAGATATTGAGAAACGTTCTCAAAATAATGACAAACTTTCTCAAAATAATGACAAACTTTCTCAAAACAATGACAAACTTTCTCAAAATATTGAGAAACGTTCTCAAAACAATGACAAACTTTCTCAAAATATTGAGAAACGTTCTCAAAACAATGACAAACTTTCTCAAAATATTGAGAAACTTTCTCAAAACAATGACAAACTTTCTCAAAATATTGAGAAACTTTCTCAAAACAATGACAAACTTTCTCAAAACAATGACAAACTTTGTCAAAATATTGAGAAACTTTCTCAAAACAATGACAAACTTTCTCAAACACTTTCTCAAAACAATGACACACTTTCGCAAAACAATGACAAACTTTCTCAAAACAATGACAAACTTTCTAAAAAAAATTAGAAACTTTCTCAAAACAACAACAAACTTTCTCAAAACAATGACAAACCTTCTCAAAACAATGACAAACTTTCTCAAAACATTGAGAGACTTTCTCAAAACAATGACAAACTTTCTCAAAACAATGACAAACTTTCTCAAAATATTGAGAAACGTTCTCAAAACAATGACAAACTTTCTCAAAATAATGACAAACTTTTGATGACAAACTTTCTCAAAACAATGACAAACTTTCTAAAAAAATTTAGAAACTTTCTCAAAACAACGACAAACTTTCTCAAAACAATGACAAACCTTCTCAAAACAATGACAAACTTTCTCAAAACAATGACAAACTTTCTCAAAATATCGAGAAATGTTCTCAAAACAATGACAAACGTTCTCAAAACAATGACAAACTTTCTCAAAATAATGACAAACTTTCTCAAAACAATGACAAACTTTCTCAAAACATTGAGAGACTTTCTCCCGTGTCAAATCTCATGTGTCTGATTGTAGATCACCAGCAGCGCTGCGTCTGACCTGAACATCAAAGGGGACAGCAAAGCCATCATCAGAGGAAACGAGGGCGTCAACATCATGGGCCGAACCGTAGAGTTCAAGATGGGAGGAGGCATCGAGCTCCGGGCCGTAAGCATGGACTTTTAATCTTATTAACGCGATTTCTTTGGTACCAAAAACCCCTGAAAATGTTTGTCTTTCAAAATAAATGTTCACGTTCCAAAGACGAGAGGACAGACGGTGTCATGTCCTCTCTTTTGCAGGAGAACAGCATCGTCCTGAATGGATCCGTCATGTTCAACGCGTCGCGCATCCCTAACTCGGCAGGAGACGTGTACTTCGATGAGGGCATGGAGAGGTACAAGCTGTGCATGTGTGCAGACGGGACTCTGTTCCGTGTGCAGGTCAAATATCCCAACATGGGCTGCCAGACCTCAGAGAACCCGTGTAGAAAAGCTCACTAAGACGTCTGCTTTTTCTTTTCTTTTCTTTTTTTTTTTTACATCCGGTCCGTCACCACTGAGGTCAGATCGCAAATTTTGCGTGTATAGTGAATTTATCAACGATGACCTCCTGCAGTACAACCGTCAAATTCAGTATTCCTCATTTTGTGTTTGCCAAACAGGAATAGTTGTTACAGGTCGTTGCCACTCGGCCAAAGATATGAACTAACTTGTTAGTGCTGCAGTATTTTTATTATTATTTTTACTGCAGGTGTGCCGACGTTATCTAAAAAATGTGTAATGCCGTGACGCTCCCACATTCAGCGTCTCACCGGGGTTTACTGCCCATCGATAGCAGTCACAAGCTGCAGTATTTACTTTTTGCCTTACCGTCCAGTATTACTGATACACAACACCTTGAAGAGATTCTATTTGCTCATTGTTGCTGGCAGCTTTGTTTGACATTTTCTTTATTCTAAACACTACATGATTATAATGTTTGTGTTACACTACATTGTAGGATAAACTGTAAAACAAAAAGATATATCATAAGCCATCCAGTCATGTTAAAGTCTCTTTCTTAGACTGTCTATCGTGCACGTGCCAATGGATTTACAAGGGATGATGAAGAATATAATATATATATATATATATATATGTAATAATCAGATCTTTACGGCAACAATAATACAGTATTGAAAAACAGGAGGAGCGTGTGTGCACTAAGTTACACTACAGATTAATTCTCTTTAAATGTTGACGAATGTCAGGAAAGTTTAAATCAGTCGTTTGGTTTGAAGCTTTTATTGAGTGGTTTGAATTTTGTGCAATATAGTAAAAAAAAAAAAAAAAAAAAGATTTGAATTTCATCTCGCTTTGGATTGTTTTGTGTGTTTTTATAAATGTGCTGATGTTGAGAAATCTCATGAAGCAGTTTGTTCTCAGACCTGATGACCACGTCTCCTACAAAATAAAGTTCCCTCACGACTGAACTGCTCTCTGGATTATGTTTAGAGGGGAACTTCCTCCTGGATTCAGGAAACAGTTTAAACATGTGTGGCTTCGTTTTAAATTAAAACAACACATAAAGTCATATAAAGTACTCTGTTAGGATTCAAGAAAACATCGAGGTTTAGCTTGAAATGACTACAAAATGTAAACAAAAGAACTTGTTTATGCTACAAAAGTACTTTATGTTTAGGCTACAAAAGTACTTTATGTTTATGCAACAAAAGTACTTTATGTTTAGGCTACAAAAGTACTTTATGTTTATGCTACAAAAGTACTTTATGTTTATGCTACAAAAGTACTTTATGTTTATGCTACAAAAGTACTTCATGTTTAGGCTACAAAAGTACTTTATGTTTATGCTACAAAAGTACTTTATGTTTATGCTACAAAAGTACTTTATGTTTATGCTACAAAAGTACTTCATGTTTAGGCTACAAAAGTACTTTATGTTTAGGCCACAAAAGTACTTTATGTTTATGCTACAAAAGTACTTTATGTTTATGCTACAAAAGTACTTCATGTTTATGCTACAAAAGTACTTTATGTTTATGCTACAAAAGTACTTTATGTTTATGCTACAAAAGTACTTCATGTTTATGCTACAAAAGTACTTTATGTTTATGCTACAAAAGTACTTTATGTTTAGGCTACAAAAGTACTTTATGTTTATGCAACAAAAGTACTTTATGTTTAGGCTACAAAAGTACTTTATGTTTAGGCTACAAAAGTACTTTATGTTTAGGCTACAAAAGTACTTTATGTTTATGCAACAAAAGTACTTTATGTTTAGGCTACAAAAGTACTTTATGTTTATGCTACAAAAGTACTTTATGTTTATGCTACAAAAGTACTTTATGTTTAGGCTACAAAAGTACTTTATGTTTAGGCTACAAAAGTACTTTATGTTTCGGCAACAAAAGTACTTGGCTATGCTTAGGTACCAAAAGTACTAGTTGGCTATGTTTAGGTAACAGAAGTACTTATATTTAGGCATAAAGTACTTTATGTTTAACTGAATCAAGGACAAAATCTGTTTCCCTTGAAACAAAACTCACGAGTCAGTGTATTTGTATGAGAATGTAGTTTTTAGGAGACGAGGCTGTTGTGAGATCAACTCCATGAAAATAACAGGATTGTCCAACTTTTCATTGCTGTTTGTTTCAATAAACATGTTGCTACATGAAACTTCTTCTCTTTGGTTTCAGGAAATGTCTCCAGTGTTTACATTTAAAACCACAAAGTACACTTGTATTATCTAAAAGTACTTGTGTTTCAGCAACAAAAGTACTTGGTTTACTTTAGGAAACAAAAGTACTACTTGGGTATGTTAAGGCGACAAAAGTACTACTTGGGTATGTTAAGGCAACAAAAGTACTACTTGGTTTACTTTAGGCAACAAAAGTACTACTTGGGTATGTTAAGGCAACAAAAGTACTACTTGGGTATGTTAAGGCAACAAAAGTACTACTTGGTTTAGTCCAGGCAACTAAAGGACTTTATGTTCAGGCAACAAAAGTACTACTTGGTTTACCTGAAAGTACTTAGTTGTCCAACATTTCATTGCCGTTTGTGTCAATAAAGCAACATGTTGCTACGTGAAACGTCTTATCATTGGTTTCAGGAAATGCCTCACGTGTTTAAATGGTCATTTCAAACCATAAAGCACAGTTTTATTATCTGTCAGAATGCGTTGCTGTAAACATTATCGGTCTGACATGCAGAGGAAGAAACCTGACGGCAGTAAGACATTAACTCCTCGTGTAAATGATTGAGTGAATCACTGAACGGCGTCTTCGAGGTCGCTGCGCGTTAAGCTCGACGCAGCAGAAACACTCCTCAGACTTTGATCAGAACCTGACGGAGACGGAGACGGAGACGCTCTGGGCGTGAAGACACAAGTCAAGAGAGTTTTTTTTTCTGTCAACTTGACGGAGTGGACACACAGGTGAGTTTGCTGTTTTTTATTGTTGTACTTTAATGATACACAGATGGATGTTATTGTCTACATTTTTTGAGTGACTCTGCGGTCCGTCCCTCTCAGGACCGGGTTGCGATGGCGGGGACACCGGGGACGTTCCTGGCCGCTGTGCTGCTCCTCGTCTCCTCTGGACTTCACCGCTCCTCCGCCTGTCCAGACTCCTGCACCTGTCCGAGAGCTCCCCTGTTGAACTGCTCCTCCACCGGCCTTTCCTCCGCACCCCGACTCCTCCGGGACTCCGTGGCCGAGCTGGACTTGTCTCGTAACCTCCTGACCTCCGTGAGCCTCGAGCGGCCGCACCGTCACCTCAGGGACGTTTGGCTGGCCGACAACGGCATCGCGCGCTTGTCTCTCTGCGTGGAGACAGACCGCGGACGGAGACTCTTCCGTGGATCGAGGACCTGGAGAGGACGGGGGTGTGAGTCCTGGGCCCCCGCCCTGCAGCTGCTATCTGTTGAGAGGAATCAGCTGCAGCAACTCCCACAGGGTGAGTCACTGAGACAATGTGAACCATAAAACACATGAGCGGCAGGACCTTTAACAAAGTCAAATCAAAAGTAAAAGCACTTCTTCATGTTATTAAGTCATTATTAGTGATCACTTTAATGCTGTAGTTGGTGAAGCTGGAGCTAATTTAAATTACTGATCTTTAAAACAATATATTTTTTAGACATTTTCTTAAATTCAACGATGTAATGATTCTTGTAGTCCAACAGGAAGTTAGCCTCACACTGGTTCCCTCCACAAAACAGCCAATGGGATTCTTCCATTCGGATTATTGTAGAAATCAATCTGCGCAGTATCTCATATCGACCTGTAGACCGCTCCCAACATGCTCTGAGGATAAATAGTTGCATGTAGTGTGTGTGTGTGTGTGTGTGTGTGTGTGTGTGTGTGTGTGTGTGTGTGTGTGTGTGTGTGTGTGTGTGTGTGTGTGTGTGTCGTCTGGGTGTGTTCCCGCTATAAACGTGTGCCGTTGCGTCACTCGGGTGTACAAACAGGAGATAAACACACTTCAGTAAACTCAACCTTGAACCCCTTAAAGGGCCAGTGTGTCGGATTTAGGGAGATCTATTGGCAGATATGGAATATAACATTCGTAACTATGTTTTCTTTGGTGTATCATCAGCCCTTCGGGAGGCGGAGTCCGCCATGTTTCTACCGTAGCCCAGAAGGGACAAAACCACACGCTGACTCTAGAGGGAGACTTCTTACTGTCTTTAGTTCTCTGAAGACAGCATAGTTCTCCAACACACTCTGAGAGGGAGGAGGTGTGTTCAGATGGGGTGGTTAGTTGTGTGCGAGCTCACCACTAGAGGCCACTAAATCCCACACACTGCTCCTTTCAAAATGAAGTCCCAGGCCTTTAAAAAGAATCCATCCAATATTTTATTTTTATTTTTATTACATACAAACAAAAGCGAACAATAGGGGCATGAAGATGACTTTAACTTTGTGTATCAGAACTTTTTTTGGGGGGGTTCTTCTGTCACATTTACCATCTTGTGAATTTGATTAAATAGCCTTTTTTTTCCTTTGTGTGTGTGTGTGTGTGTGTGTGTGTGTGTGTGGTTAAAAGATGATGCATCCGATAGTGAAGCTCCGTGGTGTCGTTGAGAAATGTTCTGTGAGTCACACCTGAGAGGTATGTTGTTTACCGAGTTCTGCCTGAAAGAAAAGATGGTCTGAAGTTCACTCATTGGTCCAGATGGTAGAATAAGACTTTGAGCTGCTTACTGTCCTCTAGTTTGATTCTCACATATAAACAAACCACACGCTTTATCTTTAGTACTCAGAAATGATTAACCTCTCTAGATAGTGACACTGTTCACCCTTCAGGCACAGCTTTTATTGACATTCCAGTGGCTCACATAAAGGTGTAAACAACTTCAAAGTTTCATGTTATTACGTAGAATTCCTGCTGCTCGATTGAACATGTGTGTGTTTCAAAAGAAATGCATTCACCGTCGAGCCTTTTTGAAAGGCTTGTGTGTGTGTGTGTGTGTGTGTGTGTGTGTGTGTGGACGGACGGCCCATTTACTGAGCAAGAGTTGACAGTCATACACTTCTTTCCTTCTTGGTATTCCGCTCACAGTGCCTCTCTAATGAAGCACAGACCCACAGCGCTGTACTCCAGCCCAGCAGTCTCAGGGAGATTGTCTCGGGCTGCTGAGGAAGAGGAATGAACGGCGCAGAAGATACGATCCTGTAGAGAGCGTTTCACAGTGGAAATAAACCACAAGTATTTGGATTCATATTGCAGTGGAGGCGTGTTCCATTTATTCAGACCTTTTACACTATTAACTATCTGGAAGTCCAGAGATGGAGAGAGACAGAGAGGGAGAGAGAGAGGCCTATAACATAAGGTTTATTATGGAGGACTAAAAGTGACATTATAACAAATAAAGAAATAAAAGAAAGAAATGTAGAAATAAAAGCCTCACCTATCAAATAAATGTGCAGGTCAATTTAAAAAATAAATATGCACAGAATTAGAAAAAGGAATAACAAACAAAATGCATTTATTTGTTTGACAAATTACTTATTTTTGTATTAATTTATTTTCATATTTTAAATTTTTATATTTTATTTATTTGCCTTTTTATTAATTTCCTTATTTATTCACATGAATAAATACATTTTATCTAATTATACCATATAATAGCCTTGTGTTTACGTAGATGTGTTGACTGCTGCTTTGTCTTCAAATGTATAATTTCTATTTTTTTATACAAACATTCATTTCTGTTACTTTCTATACTTGTCTATTTATTTCTGTCTGTGTACTTTTGCAACAACCGCATCAATAAAGGTTAATCTTAATTTATTTATTTATGTGCATATTTATTTTCAAATTAACCAGCACATTTATTTGATAAATGAATATTTCTACATCTCTTTCCTAATATTTTATTTATCTACTTGTTTTCTGTCTTCCAGGGCTGGACGGCAGCGGGTCCCTGCAGGTTCTGCAGCTCTCCTTCAACAGGATCTCAACTCTACGACCAGAAGACCTTCGCCACCTCCGCCAGCTCAAAGAGCTACACCTCCAACACAACCTCATCTCAAGTCTCCATCCACAGATGTTCCAGGATTTAGCGCAGCTCCGGGTAACACTGATCTTTTAATCTCACTTATTGAAAACATGCACAAAGTATTACATTTTCCAACAATAACCTCAGTGATGCCACGTATTCTTTGTTCATCTGCCATTTTCAGAAAATCCTCCAATTAAAAGATGATGCAGCTCTTAATTAGAACATTTTTAACTTAATTGTTTAAGCGATCACATTACGTGTGTCAACCTCTAGTGTGTCCATATTGTGTCCCCCTCAAAGGTCCTTGATCTGAGCTTCAACATGCTGACCAGCCTCCATCCTTTGACGTACCTTTCTCTGCGTAACATTGGGGCAGACGTCAGGCTGGGTGGCAACAGGTGGCAGTGTGATTGCAGTATGCGCGGTCTAAGAAGGAGGATGGCCTTTGATGGCAGCAGAGGCCTGCAGGCCTGGAGCCTGGTGTGTGCCTCCCCCTCCGTCCTCTCAGGCAGAGACCTGCTGCAGCTGGAGGAGGACGACCTCAACTGTCTCAGTACTGAAAATGGGCCAGAGCTCCACCGAGATGTGACGGTCTACAGGGGCTCTGAGATACTGCTGTCTTGTGCTCCACAAGGTAACACAGTCACAAGTGTACAATAACTTAAACGTGTAAAACAACGTTGGTGTCTTTCTGCAAACCACAGATATTTTGAATGTGGACATTTTTTGCATTCGGTCAAAGCAAGTATTATAGTAAATCAAGCAGCGCAAGTGACGTAGTATATTATAGCAACTGTTATTGAAAGTTTAAAAAGGTATAACAAGCGAGAAAGTCCTCTAAGGGAGGTTTGGTGGATGGGTTGAACAAACACAGGACTGTCATCCAGGTGACAATTGTTCGTCAATGTTGACTTAACGCTTGTTACGCAACATTGCTTAAATATGTCCACCAAGGGTGGTCATTTATTGACACTAATTAAGTTACGTTGTTTCGCTACCTTGTTTCGCTACCTTGTTTCGCTACCTTGTTTCGCTACCTTGTTTCGCTACCTTGTTTCGCTAATGAAGTATGTAACATTGTAACGTTGATGTTCCTTAACAAAGTAGTTTTGATGCCTAAACCTAACCAGTCGTTTCAAAACATTAACCACTAGGCTGATATGAAAAAAATAAATAAAATTTAAACATATTTTTGGATCAGAAACAATTACATTCAATGTATCCTGTGGTTTGCAAAAACGTACAATGCCAACAATTTTTCTGGCGGTTTGAAAACAATGTAGGTCAGTGTCAGTCTAACTGTAAATATGTATATGTATTTGTTGAAGATTCGGTGTGGTGGACGCCCAGTGGTGAAGCATCTGTGAGTAAACCTCAGGCTGGTCTGGTCATCAGTGACATCAAGGAAACAGACACAGGACTATATGTGTGTGTGTCTGAAAAACACAAAGTTGTGTCTGTTTTTAACCTCCAAATCAGTAAAGTAGGAGGTGCGAGAAGAAAAACTAGAAGTTTACCCGGAAGCAGCCCACAAATAATCCCACAAGGAACCCCAAACAGGACAGGCCAAGAAAGGAATCAGAGAGCGACACAGTCTGAATTGGCTCTGGCTGTGTGTTTGTCTGTTTTCATCACGTTTCTGATAGCCTTTATCCTGGGAGTCCTAGCAAGACCTTGTATTGATGTTCTTTGGAGAAGTGTCACCACGAAGAAAAGCTCCTCTGCAACCAACTCTGCCTCATCTGTAGAACAAAGACAATATGACAATGAGGCCTACTCCATCGGTGAGGAACCAGAACACATAGGAACTCACAGGGAGAGGAGGGTTTCATTCAGCACTGTAGACTTTAGAGAAGACAGCAATGTAAAATATTATGATACCGTAGTAGTACGCAATCAGGAACGCATCAGAAATGATGCAGTGGTTGAATGTGAAGCAACTGAGGCTGAGAGAGATACAAATAGAGCTGGAGATTCAGGAAGTGAAAACAGTTTGCGACAGAGTAGTCCAGAGGATAGCCAGAGAGACCTCTCAGGCTTCACTGATGAAGGCCGCACACGTGAAATAGAGTTTGAACACATCCCAGATCCTGTTGAGCAGAGGAGAACCTTGTCTTCATGCTCAGATTCTTCACTATCTGACAAAGTGACCTGGGGAGACCACTCAACACCAAAGTCTCGTCAGCTGGCAGAGGACTCTGTTCAGCAGAGAGCTGATTCCTCAACAGCTACAAAAGTAGAGGTGCCAGAAATTTCCATAGAGGGCACAAGTGGACTTTCTGCCTTTTCTACAGAGCCTTTTGCCGATTGGTCACCACATACAAATAACACCAACCTAACGGACCCTGATCTGTGGCAGGAGAATGAAGAACAATTTGAATTCAGCGATTCTGTTCGAAGTACCTCTGCGAACAGTTCTTTTAATGATTTGAAACCGATTGCGGTACCCACTTTTAATAAACAGAAGATGGATGATTCGTCCAGCTCCAGCTCACACGTCAGTGAGGATGAGCTGACACAATACACTGTGAACTCAGACCAGGTGGAGAAGGATTTAGAAAGACACCTTAAACAGGATGCTAACTTTGAACAGCAGATCCACGGTGAAGACGCTATCAGGCCTTCAGTGCAATTTAATCAGGGTGATTACAAATATGACACACAAAGGCCTGCGGTGAGACCACAGGACTCCTTTTCCTCTCTTTTCAGTGACAGTGATGGCGAGAGGTACACAGTCAAAAAAGGGCGAGTACCCAGTTTGGCCGTTACCAGTCACGGTAAGAGTCTCAACACTGGAGCAACTTCATCCCCTGCAGCTTATTCATCCACTTCAAGCAGTGAGAGTGAAGCAGAACACAATACTGACCTGGATCCCCAATATATCCCCCAAATCAAGAGGCGTGTGGATAGCAACGCCCCCTTACCGGCGTCTGATTCATCTTCAAGTGATGAGAGTATAGCTGAAACGACAAAATACACAAAGAAGCAGGGGCAAGGAGAGGTGGACATGGTGGGGCTTCCAATTACAGAGTATCAGTCTGTAAGAAATTATATCACGAAGCCACAATGGTCAGCTCCAGATCTTGTCCATACAAAGCCCATCAAGAGACGTGCACCATCACCACCTACTGATTCTTATTCTAGAGTTGAGGGTGCAGATAAAACAATGGACCACATGCAGAAGCAAGGAGAGACGAGCGTGAAGAGGCTTCCAATTGGAGTATCTCAAACAGGAAGTCATGACACAAGTTGGCCTGTCCTTGATCTTGAGGATACTACACGCATCAAGAGGCGTCTAGATATCAAAGCACCATCACCACCTCCTGATTCATCATCTAGTAGTGACAGTGAGGATGAAACAACAGACCAACGAAAGAAACAGAAGCAAGAGGAGACGTCCATGGCAAGGCTTCCTAGTAAAGTATCTCCAACTGTAAGTTCTGACCCACAAACACAGTGGCCTGTCCTTGATCTAAAGGCTACTACACGCATCAAGAGGCGTCTAGATATCAAAGCACATTCACCACCTCCTGATTCATCATCCAGTAGTGACAGTGAGGATGAAACAACAGACCAACGAAAGAAACAGAAGCAAGAGGAGATGTCCATGGCAAGGCTTCCTAGTGCAGTATCTCCAACTGTAAGTTCTGACCCACAAACACAGTGGCCTGTCCTTGATCTAAAGGCTACTACACGCATCAAGAGGCGTCTAGATATCAAAGCACATTCACCACCTCCTGATTCATCATCCAGTAGTGACAGTGAGGATGAAACAACAGACCAACGAAAGAAACAGAAGCAAGAGGAGATGTCCATGGCAAGGCTTCCTAGTGCAGTATCTCCAACTGTAAGTTCTGACCCACAAACACAGTGGCCTGTCCTTGATCTAAAGGCTACTACACGCATCAAGAGGCGTCTAGATATCAAAGCACATTCACCACCTCCTGATTCATCATCCAGTAGTGACAGTGAGGATGAAACAACAGACCAACGAAAGAAACAGAAGCAAGAGGAGATGTCCATGGCAAGGCTTCCTAGTAAAGTATCTCCAACTGTAAGTTCTGACCCACAAACACAGTGGCCTGTCCTTGATCTTGAGGATACTACACGCATCAAGAGGCGCCTAGATATCAAAGCACCATCACCACCTCCTGATTCATCATCTAGTAGTGACAGTGAGGATGAAACAGACCAACGAAAGAAACAGAAGCAAGAGGAGACGTCCATGGCAAGGCTTCCTAGTAAAGTATCTCCAACTGTAAGTTCTGACCCACAAACACAGTGGCCTGTCCTTGATCTAAAGGCTACTACACGCATCAAGAGGCGTCTAGATATCAAAGCACATTCACCACCTCCTGATTCATCATCCAGTAGTGACAGTGAGGATGAAACAACAGACCAACGAAAGAAACAGAAGCAAGAGGAGATGTCCATGGCAAGGCTTCCTAGTAAAGTATCTCCAACTGTAAGTTCTGACCCACAAACACAGTGGCCTGTCCTTGATCTAAAGGCTACTACACGCATCAAGAGGCATCTAGATATCAAAGCACCATCACCACCTCCTGATTCATCATCCAGTAGTGACAGTGAGGATGAAACAACAGACCAAACAAAGAAACAGAAGCAAGAGGAGATGCCCATGGCAAGGCTTCCTAGTAAAGTATCTCCAACTGTAAGTTCTGACCCACAAACACAGTGGCCTGTCCTTGATCTTGAGGCTACTACACGCATCAAGAGGCGCCTAGATATCAAAGCACCATCACCACCTCCTGATTCATCATCTAGTAGTGACAGTGAGGATGAAACAACAGACCAACGAAAGAAACAGAAGCAAGAGGAGACGTCCATGGCAAGGCTTCCTAGTAAAGTATCTCCAACTGTAAGTTCTGACCCACAAACACAGTGGCCTGTCCTTGATCTAAAGGCTACTACACGCATCAAGAGGCATCTAGATATCAAAGCACCATCACCACCTCCTGATTCATCATCCAGTAGTGACAGTGAGGATGAAACAACAGACCAAACAAAGAAACAGAAGCAAGAGGAGATGTCCATGGCAAGGCTTCCTAGTAAAGTATCTCCAACTGTAAGTTCTGACCCACAAACACAGTGGCCTGTCCTTGATCTAAAGGCTACTACACGCATCAAGAGGCATCTAGATATCAAAGCACCATCACCACCTCCTGATTCATCATCCAGTAGTGACAGTGAGGATGAAACAACAGACCAAACAAAGAAACAGAAGCCAGAGATGTCCATGGCAAGGCTTCCTAGTAAAGTATCTCCAACTGTAAGTTCTGACTCACAAACACAGTGGCCTGTCCTTGATCTAAAGGCTACTACACGCATCAAGAGGCATCTAGATATCAAAGCACCATCACCACCTCCTGATTCATCGTCTAGTAGTGACAGTGAGGATGAAACAGACCAACGAAAGAAACAGAAGCAAGAGATGTCCATGGCAAGGCTTCCAAGTAAAGTATCTCCAACTGTAAGTTCTGACCCACAAACACAGTGGCCTGTCCTTGATCTAAAGGCCACTACCCACATCAAGAGGCGTCTAGATATCAAAGCAAGATCGCCACCTCCTGATTCATCATCTAGTAGTGACAGTGAGGTCGAAAACACAAACCCCCCAAAGAAAGAGAGGCCAGGGGTGGTGGGAGTTGCAGGGTGGCCATTTCAAGAAACAGTAAGTCATGATCCACAAACACATTGGCCTCTCCTAGATCTAGAGCAAATTACTTGTGTCAAGAGGCGTCTAGACTTCAAAGCCCCATCACCACCTCTTGATTCATTATTAAATGGTGGGAGTACGAACCACACAGTGGGAATAAAGACAGCGGACGCTATCAAAATTAGTTCCTGTCACTCATCAAGCAGCTCAGATGAGCAAGAGGAGGGTGTGAAATATTTAAGATACCCTCAAACAACAGAACCAGAGACAAGATGGCCTGGACTGGACCTTAGCAGTGCCTTCCATGTTAAAAGGCACCTGGATATCAAGGCACGTTCACCTCCTCCTGAGTCCTCTTCCAGCAGTGATCATGATAGTGAAGGTGGGATTACAAATCTACCTATGAAAGTGGAGAAGGACGAAACTGATGTAGGGATTACAGGTTATCAACCAGGACGAGGGTTGTCTGGCATTAAAGTGAGTGTCCCCCTTGTCAAGAAACGTTTGAATATCAAAGGACCATCTCAACCAACGGACTCCTGCTCTTCCAGCAGTGACGATGAAAGCAAACTTTCAAGCCACACAGTGAAACATGAGAGGGACAAAGGATATGTGGTAATCACGGATCATGAGCATCAGACACAGTTGCATAAGCTGAGTCCGGGTATCCCCTACATCAACAGACGTCTGGATTTCAAAGCACCATCACTACAACCAGATCCGGTGCTTAGTAATGTGTCTCCAGGCTCTCGACAATCCGAATTAAACTCTTCCGGAAGTGACGGGGAAAATGCTAAACTAGGATTGGGAGTATCTGCCATTTCAAAGGCCACTGAAAAGGACTTAATTAGATTGCCAAAGACCCCAGTGTTGAACACATCTCGCAGTCCAAAGACAGACCACAATATAAAATTAGAAAAGTATACAAGTATTAAAGATGAAGTGGGGGACAAAACAAGTGGCAACATCAGCACAACACCAGAGATAAACCCAGAACTTCAGTCACGTTGGGCCACGATGAACTTGGGTATCTCCCGCTTCAGAAAGCGCCTTGAAATCACATCGCAAACACATGAACCACCAAATCTGCCCTCATCACCTCCACCTGACTCCCCCTCCTCTTCCAGCAGTGAGAGTGGGACTGGCAGTAAAAGCAGCGGAACAAGACGAAAGAAAAGGGGGGTTGGGATGCAAGGAAAAATACAGACAGAATCATCTTTAACCCCAGAAACCATACCAGTGAATGTATCTCTCAGTTTCAAGGGTCAAGGTGACAACACTGTAGAGGGTACAGAGAGATTAAGATTAAGTGAGGGAACTGAGGGGAATCCAGATACTACGTTGACTGGTTTTGGTATTCCACATTTAAGGAGGTACCTGGATATCAAGGTGAAGGCTTTGGATATCAGAACACAGAGGGAATCATCCTCCAGCAGCAGTAGTGAGGATGAGACGATAGGCCTCAGTGTTGTTGACCTGAGCCTCGGTGTCCCACGCGTAAAGAGGCGTCTGGATGTCAAGGGACCACTACCAAGTAATTCCCCATCTTCTTGCAGCGAGAGCGAAAATGAGGTGACGGGATACACCGCAAACCAAAGCAGACCTGCATCAAACATGTCAGACAATGACTCTCTAATCACTTATAAGCGTGTCATTCTCAAAACATCATCGCTACCAAGCAATTCTGCAGGTCCATCCTTCACCCCAAAGAGAGTTCCTAGTATGAGCTTTGATGTGGTGAAGAGAAGGACCGAGCAGCCCAGAAGCACCACAGGTGTGGTCGTGCTACCCGAGATACGGTGGACCGGCGTCGGTCGTCAGCTGTCGGACCTTTCCATCCCGAGTCCGAGGAGACACCGGGATGTTGGCTTATCGTCTCCACCTGTAGAGCCGGAACTCCCCCCACCTGACTCCTCCAACTCCTCCAGTAGTGAAAGTGATGATAACACAAAAGAAGACAAAGGGAGGGCAGAAGTGTCACTGATGCAGAAACACTCATCTCTTGGTGCCCGTAGTGTTTTTCTTGACACGTTTGACACATTGAAGACTGCATCTGAGGTCAGGAATGAAAGGAAAGGACTCGGTGCCCTAAAAGCCATGTCGTCAGAGAGACGCAAGTGGGACACGACGGACGAAACTTTAGCTAAGAGTGCATCTCCTCTATTTGATGACTACGGTCCACAAAGTGACGCCAGGTTTGACTATCGCAAGTCTGAGAAGGAGGTCAGGTCATCAACTTCAAGAGCTACAGATCTGTCGTACGGTATACCCCGCTACAGGAGGCACGACATTGGAGGTACTGGACCACCGCAGTGGGCTCCACCTCCTATTCCTGCAACACCACCACCACCGTACAAGGCCGTAGGGCGGACATGGAGGTCTCCACGGAGCAGCAACACGGAGGAATCTGTCCGTTCCTCACTTACGCCACAAAACCTGGCAGCATATTCTGATTTCTCAAACATTAGTGAAGTTTGATTATAAAAAGCCACAGGCATCCAAAAAACACTTACAAGAAAAGTTAATGATTGGCAATGTTTCTTAAATTGAAAAACACAAATATTGTGAATTACATTCTATTATACAAGTGTTATGCTGGTAATGAAATGGAAATACTTATAATTTGTGTGCAACTGTTGAAGGCACTATTTTATCTTCATGATTTGCCTCATTTGTGTAAATTGCTTTTGTAAAAATCATCCATCACAGAGATGTCTCCCTGTGATCGATTTCTGCAACAAAAATCCATGTGAACCTAATGGTCATGTATTATTAATGCACCTTAATAAAACTAGATCTCTGAACGATAGAGCTTTCATTTGTGGAAATAAGTGCATCTAAAAAAAAAAAAATAAAAAAAAAAATGGTGGGTAATTTGTAATGGAAAAACGTATTAACTTAAGAACCCAAATAAAAGCCAGTAAGTTAATAAACCCTTTTATTTATGTATATAGACATTAGGTTATAGTGAAAACAGACATATAGACACTTACATAGTTTACATACATATATACAGTTGGGACAAGGGTGTTCATCCTCCTGCATTGTCATGGGAGAAATACTAAAACATTGATCTCTACACAGTATTTGGTAAGCAAACCAACAACTATCTCGAGACGCGACGCTGACGATTCGCATCGTTAACGACATCAGAGGCGTTCAAACAGTTTCAGCTGCAGTGGATTTCACTGCATTTCATCTTCACAGCATACATTTTCAATGTGTGTGTTTTTATGCGCATCGTGTAAATAAAAAATAAATAAAATTAGATCCCGGCTGCAGCCACCTGAAGCCGTGTGAGGATGCCTTAAGATGGGCTGAATGCAGGAGGGAACTCCTGCTCCACCGTGAGGTTACAGGTGTGTTCCAGGTCTCAATAGACACAATCATGTCGTCCATCAGAATGAAGAGAACATGATCGTGAATATCAAAAAATCAAGCACAAAACTCTTGTACAAAAACAAAAACGCATCTGAAAAATGGAAAAAATGAAAAGAATCTCATCCATTCACAAAAGGCTCTGTCGGAGCATGCATGCAAATATTAAATCTCGACGATTCAGCATCACACCACGGCCAAAGACAAAGAATTTATACATGTGTTACGAGAACATTATACTAGGCGAAAAGAACGGCGTAGCATCGTCACGCAGTTCCAAACCGTCAGAGTGGAACCGATTTAGATCCCAACGAAAGCAAACCTACCTTTCTACTCAAGCCTTTAAAGGACCTCGTCCTGAGAAGGGTCACCGGTCTTCCACTGTCGTTATTATTAATAACACTGTCGGGGGGGTAGGGGGGGGGGGGGGGGTGGGGAGAGATGCTACTAGTAAGAAACTATCGGTGGACTAAAGGACAAAACAGACACCAACAAGCTCTAAATCGACTCATTACACAGCCCAAAGTCTGAGTTCATCCTGAAATAATCCCTGACCACTTCAGTGTGTATGTTGTGTGAGTGTGTATATAGATATATTTATATACACATTTGGGTTTGTTGGTACGTGTGTGGGACACACAAAGTGACTTCCATGTTTCGAGGCACAATAATACTCTTACCTACACAACGTAGACGCACGAGGCCAATAAACGCTGACCGGAGCGCGAGTGGCTCACCGCTGTACTGTGATAAGAGTTAGTAAGCAGCAATGCTGATTTGTTTGGTGTTATGAGGTCTGGAGGAGGAGGGAGGGGGGGGGGGTTAGCAAACTGTTAGCATTAGCTGGAGCAGAAAACAGCAGGAGGGGGAGAAAATAGAACGAATCACTGGCACAAGTTAAAGTAAACAGCGCAGGCAACCAGAGAACCTGCGATCAACCGCTATTTGACACAGTGTGCTTCTCGAAGAACTTAAACATACGACCATCTGTCCAAAAAAAAAAAAAAAAAAAGTTCCACGTCCATCATTCATATTATTCAAAATGTGCCCGGAGTCAAAGTGACCCCCCCCCCCCCCCCCCTCCCCCACCCACTGCATGAATGTTTTTTGTTTTTTTTTCTAACGGGGTGAGGACTGGTCGGTCCCCCCCCCCCCCCCCTCCCTCCTCCCTCCTCCCTCTCATGTTATCCAAACACACACAGCAATATGACAAGTCACAGTGAGAGAGAGCAATGCCACCCGAAGGGGGGGGATGATTGCTGCAAGCTTCTATGCAACTTCGGTAGGGGACATGACTCCGCCTCCGCGCTCTGGGCGGCATGCACCCCCCCTCAACCAGGAAGCGCCCACAGTCACTGCTTTACCATTGTTGTATTGTTTACTTGTTGGTTGTTGATTCTCATAGTCGTTTGTTGTCACAGTTGTGTTTTTCGTCGTTGTTGTTTTTCCTCTCTGGACCTATGACATCTGTCTCTCCTTGTACCATTCCACAAACTCGTCCAACAAAACTGGCCCTGACGGAAGAACGAGACCACATTAGAAAACTGTGTGTGTGTGTGTGTGTGTGTGTGTGTGTGTGTGTGTGTGTGTGTGTGTGTGTGTGTGTGTGTGTGCGTGCGTGCGCACTCACAGGCACCGTCCTCGTCGTAGTTGCTGAGGTCCAGGTTGATTGTCCTGCTGAACTCTAAAACATTGCACCATTGGTCCTTGTTGATGACTTTGTACTTGGATTGCTGAGGAACAGTAAAACAAATGAATTACGTAAATAACCTTTTTAGTTTCAACTACCCTGATCCAATAGGAATCCACCCCTTCGCGTCATGTCCCGCCCCTCGAACGCCGACTAGCCAATCATAGCGTAGCATCAGACAACTATTCGGTTCTGCTCCATAGCGGTGTTCATTTTAGCAGCTATTTTAGATTTAGTCTTTAGATAAAAATGTGAACCCGATGAGGAAGCGTCTTAAAACGTGCATTCTCTCTGCTGGCCAGCAGGAGGCGACTCCTCTGGTTGCTAAAAGAAGTCAGATTGTATAGACGTCCATGGGAAAATGATTCTACTTGTGACTCTGTGTCTGCTGCTCTCTGAAAATCCTTTTCACAAAAAGACGTTTTTTCAGTTAGTTACAGTGTGGGCTCCATGGTAACGTAGCTCTGACAGCTTGACGGAGTAGCAGCGAGGGGGCGGGGCTTAGTCTAAAAAAAGAAATGCGTGGAAAATGCCAGCAGCCGTTGTTTCATTAATTTATTCAAGGTGCTTTGGGGCGTATTTTGGATTTCCAGCACCGTAAAGCGCCGTCGTCTGCGTGTCTACATTCACAAAAAAAAAAAAAAATGTTAAGGTCGCAAAAATAGCGACAAGTAAACTTCCCCTAAAACAATGTGTTTCTACACACGACCACACATGAGACTCTTACCTCTAGAAACTGATTAAACACAGGAAACAGAGGCCACGTCTTCCCCAGAAGAAGACCCAGCATGCACTTGGCGGTGTTCAAGTCCAAACTCCTCTGATCCTTTTCCTGTCCGATCAAAAAAACGTCCACAGCGTCATGAAAACTCGTCGACCAGTCTAGTGACATCATGACCTTCTACGTTAACCCCCCCTCAAAAAAAAACACACACCGCTACCGTTACTAAAATATGTTTTCATTCACTACAACAGAGCTGCTGTTCTTCAGTCACTGTGGACTGTTGATAAGAGCGTTCCAAATGTTCTTGACCTCATTAGATCAAGAGCTTTGGAGGGAGACCTGTTGCTGACTGAAACTCTTTCGTTAGCTTCTTTCGTTAGCTTCTTTCGTTAGCTTCTTTCGTTGGTAAAGAGTCTGAAACACTGGCTGGGTTTTCTAGTTTGGATGACCTTCCTTTATCAGCCGTAAACTTTTATTCCTCCTCGTTAAAAAAAAGGAGTTTTTCCTCCAACGGGAACAGAGGAGGTCGTATGTTTGACAGATTGTAAAGCCCTTTAAAAAAAAAAAGGCAAATTTGTGATTTGGAGGCTTTTTGGTGAGATATTCCAGCGTAAAATATTGCCGGCTTGCTGACGTGTTGCTAGCTCTTGGCTAACTCTGCGTTCGGTCAGTCCACGGCCGATGATGGAAGTGGCTAACGAGTGCGTCAATCTCTGGTGAGAGTCTTCACGCTCGGTACCGCTCAGGACGTTCGGATCGGGTAGCTAGAGACACTTGTGTAGCGTGAACGAGCTGCTAAAAGACACGATAACGTGATAACGGATCAGTAAGACTCGCCAATACCCAATCCCAATGTTTCATAACTGTGTGTGAGTGAGTGAGAGATTGAGAGATTGAGAGAGAGAGAGTCTTAGCTCGACTCACCCGAGCGAAGTCAAAGGCGTATCTATAGATGAGCTTAAAACTGGTGCTGTCGTTCAGGACAGACCTCAGGTAGTCGAGCGAGTTCCTCAGCCTCTCGGTGGAGTCGCACCTGACGACAGCAGAGAAGACGCTTCAGACAGAATCTACACTTCGCTATGAAAAAACAAAAAACTCACGCAAACGAAGAATTCCTTTTCGATCGAGTCGGCGTGCGACGTACTGCAGCGAGCCCATTCCTCTCAGCCACTCCTGCAGGGTGAAGTAGCCCATACTCTGAGCATCCAGCTTCCAGGCCAGAACCAGCATCACCACCTGGTACACACACATATAATACATAGAATATTCACAACGGTGTTTTAGTCACCTGAGACTAAGGATCTCAGTGTTTTATTTAGAAAAAAACATTTACATCTACAAAGGGAGTCCCTGGAACTCTGAGCTAAAACCAGTAAAAACCCGTTAGTAGTGATTAAGTTATCGGTTCTGCTGTCGGTACTTTTAGTTCCAGAGTGAGACGTCCTCGTCTGTCTCTTTGTGTCTTTGTCTCCTCTCAGTACAGCATGAGACTCACATCATGATCAGAGAGAAGGAAACGTTGTTCTTAATTGTCTTTTTTTCCTCACGAATATAATAAAAAAAAGAACCAATAAGAGTACTAGTATCGATAAGACCCTAATGACACTCGCCCCTAGTTTCTACAGAAGCCCAGAGTGGACAAACTTCACACTGGCTCCAGTGAGAGAGCAGACGGTTAAATAAGTAGTGACCTGATTATTAATTATAAAAACTAAGTGATGAGAAAAGCCACTCCCCCCCCACCCCCCCCCAAAAAAAAGGATGTTTAAATGAATAGAGATAGAAGAGATAGACGTGCTCACGTTCTCCGGCTCCACTCCGATGTCCTCACAGAACTTCTCCATCCCCTCTGGACCCACCACGTCATCGCAGCCTGTTTCAGACGACACAGGTGTGACGACACGTCGACGTATCACGACGTATCACGACGTATCACGACGCCTTTAAAACACCCTCTCACCTGCGTATTCATAGAACCACTCCAGGCATCTTTTACTGGCAAACGTCTCCTCCTCGCGGATTTGTGGCGTTTCGTGTTTCCTGAAAACACTGCAGAGGAAGAAGAGAGGTTTTTTTTTTTTAAATGTACTACTATGTCTTTGCAAGTATTCACGCACACATTTAACCTCTTTAATAATTTAAAAACAGTCACACCTGTCTTGGCGACTTTTCTTGGCCGACATGTCATCTCCTGCAGAGGGTCTCCTCTTTTTCCTCGGAGGCATGGCTCTGGAGCAACACGCTGGGGAAGAATTAGAAGCAATACATGCATAAATATATATATATATATATATACACAAATATACATCTATAGATATAAATATACAGAAAAGACAAAGTCCTGACGTTACCTGAGGGGTGGCTATCCTGTCCAACGTCTTCCGTCAGGTTCTATCAAAACAAGAAGCCACATGAGCAGGACACACGCGTACACACTCGCATCTAAAACACACACACACACACACATAGATGTATATATATATATATATATATATATATATTTATATATATATATTTATATATATAAAATACACAAGCTGCCAGTGTGTATTTACCAGCCTGTGCAAGGTGTGGTGGATCTTATGGATGCTGGCCAGTGTGGTCAAGTGGGAATTCAGCTGTAAATCTATTTCCACAAGAGAGAGAAATAATCAAACTACAGCACAACTCACAGCCTGCTGCTCCCACTTAAGACTCCCAACAACAAGAAGGAGAAGGAGGTGACATCATCGTCAAGAACCCTAGGAGTTTTTATTATTTTAATGTGCCAGTAATCAATAATCCACTCTTCCAACTTACTTCAGTGTGATTTCTACTTTAAGAGAGAGAAAAAATTACCGACAGGAAAAAATAAAAAATGAGGGAGTGACTCTCTGCATTCCTAGAAAAGACACGCGAGCTCGAGCATACGTGGACGCGCGTGCTACCTTGGTCGTCAAATGTCATCTATGCATCCCCCCCCCCACTCTCCCATCTCCTCCTCGAGAGCTGTCATCAAATCCCGATGCTTTCTATTTATTTCTAGGAAAAACAACATACACACACACACACACACACACACACACACACACACACACACACACACACACACACACACACACACACATATACACACACACGCGCGCAGCTGAGCAGATAGCACGAGCTGCATACCTAAAATAGCCGTGCAGACGCGCAACTTGCACAGAGTTTACAAAGTATCTGGAGAGTTGGGCGTGTGGGAGTTGTAGTCCACTTCCGCTAAAGAAGAGCCCGCTGAAGCCTGAGCTCCGGTTGGAAGCTGGACTACAACTCCCAAGCTTTTGACAAAACAACTATTTTGTAGCAACATTTTTTTTTTTTTTTTTTTTACTCCAACTGATTGAATGCATTTTACATCGTCTTTAAAAAAAAAATCTATCATCATATGGCTGCTGGCGCACAACCCGTTGCGCAGACGCCTTTTTAGTGTGCAGCAGCAGCTTGGAGTTGGTGCCGCAAAGCCCGACAGCGATGCAGCACTGAAAGATGTTTTTACACAACTGCGTCACAATTCTCAATCTCTGTAACAGTCCGCAGCTGACCAGGAAAATGTCCCCGATATGCAGCAACATTCCGCTCGTCCTTTAAAGTTGGAGTGGAAACCCGCACAGTGCGTCCTCAGTGGTGATGAATATAAACACCACAACGCGGCCGATTAGCATTAAACAAAAAGGAGCCCTTGTGGGTTTAACTAGTGCACTAGTGCACCGCTAACGCTGCACAAACACAATAAATAACGAGTCAAACAAAACCTCCTGCATGTGCAAAAAAACAGCTGGATTTACACCCGCTATCCTCCCTTTGTTGTCGCCCAAGAAAAAGCACTGGCAAATACAAAGGGGGCCACTAAACCAGCACGGAATTCATCCGCTTCTCCTCCTAAATGCTGCAGAAAGTAGGTTTGAGGAAATAACCACGCGGCTTGTTTGTCTCTCCGGTTAAAGCTCTGTAGCGTCCGCGAGGGTTTTTCGCAATTTAATGCAGTAAAAAAAAAACAACAAGCCTCTGTAAGGTTACTACTTACTTGCCGCATCAGAGTGCATTTTTATGAAACATACAACTGTCTGTGGGAAGTCCAGAGACCGGCCAATAGGCGGGCCTTGCGCGCGTAAACCACGCCCACTGACGACGATTGCACGCGGTCTCCGCCTCCAGTTGCCGTCGATTGGCTACTCGAGCTGTCGTGTCACGAGGAGGCGGAAGACAGGAGGATAAGCCCCTCCCATACGAGCGTCTGATTGGTCGGAGCTCCCCAAACAGGCTGCGCGAGCTCCGTTTTTGATTGGTGTAGAGAGGGGGTTTTTTTTTACGAACACGTAACACACCAGAGTTTCCTCGTGCAAGCTGGAAACCCAGCCCACGATGGAATCTGATTGGTCCCTTCAGTCACGAGGGTAACCGCCCCCTTGTGAACCCGCTGTTTGGGTTCGTTCAGTGTCAACTCAGCCGGGCGGAGGTTAGTGGCGGTGCGTTTGATTTAACGTGAGTTACGTTTCGTTTCGTGACGATGTGGGGAGCAACGTTGCCCAACCAAAGGTTGATGAGACGTCTGCGATGTGTTCAGTTGGTCCTGTCCCCCAAAAAGCTTTAAAGTTTATCCGCCGTGAACACTCGCTTGTCAGGTGACTAGACATCCGTGATATGACTCAAATCAAACGGACACTTTCAGCTGCAGATACGTTTGTTTTGCTTTTAAATATCAGAAACATTAAGATGAATTATAATATTGTTTAACTAATATAATTAATTATTATATACTATATATATTTATGATATATTTATAATATTGTATTATTATATATAAAATACATATATATTATATAATACAATATTATATTGTAATATTGTTTTTAATATTTGACTAAGAACATAAATTGACGAGCTTATGAAAAAAAGGCCCTGAACGCAACCGTTTTCACTCGTGTTGCCTTCAAGGTGGATCCGGACAAACCGCCTCCTGAGAATATCGCCGCAATAACTGATCAGAGCCACCGTTTATTTTTACAATAATAATAATAATAATAATAATAGCAGCAGCAGTTGATTTAAAGTGGTGGAATGTACTACTTGTATTTAAACTTAGTTGATACTTGTACTCTACTACATCTCAGAGGGAAATATAATACTTTATACTGCATTTGTATCTGTAGTCAATAGTATTTATATTCAGAGTTGTTGCTTCCTGGTTTCCTCTGTAGATATATATTGACTAAATATCCTGTAAACAAGTTTAGTAATAGTGTTATATATATATATATATATATATATATATATATATATATATATATATAGTGTTATATTAAACCAGATTTATTTTTTGTTTCGAGGGTTTGATTTCATTTTTGTTTCATATTTATTCTCATTATTATCTACCAAAGATCTTCCTCGCTGTCAGTGTTTTGGTTCATTTTGCAAAAAGAAAAAATATAAAAGTTTAATGAAATCTTAAGTAAAACAGGTAAAAATGAAACATCAAAATGTGGTTTACATTTAATTTATTTAAAAAGTATATATATATATATTTATATTATACATTATAATTATATTTTTAAAGTGTTAATAGTAAAAATAAATGTATATATACATATATATATATAGTTAAATTATATCTAGTGATTATATAAAATCACTTCTCTTATATAATTTTTTAAGTTTTTATTAAAGCAAGCACATCAGTTTATTTCCAACATATCTTATTTCTTAATGTTATTGCTTTTTTATTTTTTATATCACACTATTTATATTTATTACGTATTTTATGTCGGTCATGTAAAGCACTTTGTAACTTTGCACAAAGTTCCGTATGAATAAAGATTATTATTATTTTTATTAGACGTAGTAGAAGAAGTAGTAAAAGCAGTGGTGTTGTTATTGTTGTTATAATTATCAATAAGTCGTTCTTTAACCTGATTTAAAGAGGCGGAGCTTTGACTACATGTTCATACTTCTTACTGTTTTTTTGATATAAAAGAAAAAAATGTAATTAATATTTAATACTTAACATGAAAGTGGAATTTCTACATTTAGTGAAAGAAGAGTAGTCCTGCTGAAATGATCAAATCAATGATTATGTAATGTGTTTCTGATATCATGTTTTTATCAGTGGTGATAAACCTTTCTTTGATCTAACGTCTAATAACCTGACCTTTATCTCCTGGGAATAAACTTCTAATGAAGTAACATATTCAGCACTCCTTTGTCCTCTTAGCTACAACGATTACATGTCTATTACGCACTTTTATATTTCATTTAATTGTTATTTAATGTAACTAGATCAAATATTTACGTTTGCAAGTACAGTAAACTACAGGACGTGTTACAATAAACATTTCCACAGTGACTGACTGATTCTAATGTCACGGTCACGCTTGTTTGCACAGGTAGAGTGGAATGTTGTTTATGATACTATACTCCACATACTCAGTGAAACAACACAAAGGAATCACCTCCACAAACACAGGTGTGTCTGACTGCAGGTGTGGGAGGCTGTACAGAGCTGAACCTGACCTGAACGCTGCAGCTTCATGATGGGACAAAGAAAACATCTTTGTGCGTCACTGTTTTTCACTTTCCCTTTAAATTGTAAATATTGTGCATTTTTTCTGCAAAATTCTATATTTTAGAAGTTGTTTTTTTTTTAAATGGCCAGAGGCTCTAGTGTGTTTCTTTATTGGGGCCGGCTTATAAAAAAAGGGAGGAGCTATTACAACCAGCGTGATAAGACAGAGAGACACAGGAAGCATACGAGCCAGAGAAAGTTGCGCACTTCTGGTCCGGGTTAAATAAAACGTAGCTGGAAGCTTTTATTGCATCATGAGCTCCGAGACGATCACCGTGAAGACGGGAGGAGACGAACCGGCGGCGGTGGCGGCGGCTGGTCCAGAGAAAGGAGGGTGGAAGGTGAGAGTCACCGCTGTGGACCATCGCTGAACCTCCGTGACGAAATGAGACCTGAACCCTGTCCCGTGTGTGTTTTTACAGTGTCCCTCGGGGGACCGTCACGTCCACAGAGAAGACCTGAGAAAGGTGTGGAAGGAGTGCCACGAGGAAAGCTTCTGGTACAGAGGTATTCTCTTTTAATATCTCCAGAAATACTTCTTATTGATCGTTGTAGAAAAAACAGTCAAACCATCAGATGTGTAAAAAAGTGGAGTCCACGTGCATTCTCTCTAGTGTCCACCAGGGGGCGACTCCTCTGGTTGTATAGAAGTCTAGTCTAAAATGACTCTACTTCTCTCTTGATTTATTCCCTCAGTAAACATTGTAAACATGAGTTTATGGTCTCAATCTCTAGTTTACAGTCTTCTTCAATACAGCATGATGTTCATTTAGTACATTATGCTCCATTTAGAGTCAAACAGACCATAAAGCAGGGGATGCTTTAGGGGCGGGGCTACACGCTGATTGACAGGTCTCTACCAGAGCGTTTTATGACGGTTAATTTTTATATTTTTGGTCACCTAAAAACACGTGTTATTCAGCGTTTGGTTGCTCGACCCTTGGTCAAAAACCAAGATGGCGACGGTCAAAGTGCTCCAGGTGAAGAGGGTCACAACATGAACTAGTAGATATCACCATCAAACTTCACCACTTCATCACTCACATCAACACCAGTGTTTAGTGTATTACAAGTTTACTGAAATGTGATGTTTAAATATTCAAATGAGGCATTATGTGATGGTAACTTTTGGTGAATTTAGTAGAAATCTACAGACGTAAACAAACAAAGAAGTAAAATAAATGTTTTATTTCCTCTAGTCTGAAAGAAGACGAGTTATGGAAGTCAAATAATCAGTGCATGTCAAACAATATTTTTGCCTGTAGTGTCTCACTGATGAGGTCTAGTTCTAAGTGAGACAGGGAGCGTCCCGAGTTCAACCCGAGTCTACAGAAAAATAAAAAAGAAGAGAAGAAGAAGAGAAGTTTTGCAGCTCCAACGAGCTGCAAAACCAACAAGAGGTTTAGTATTTGTGTTCACACCCACAAAGATCTAATCCCACCGCTGCAGCACGTGTGGAATACTGTGACTGTCGGTGATTCACGTCTTTTTGTCAGCACTTAATTGTTTGAGCTTCGTCCGCCGTGCAGCTGCTGCAGGACGTCTCTCACTGAGCAGTCGTGTAAACATGAAGCGGCAAAACAGTCCTTCAGACGAAATGTTGAGCTTTCATACTTCACGGGTCAAAGTTCAGTCAGATTTAAAACCTCAAACGGGATCGATGGTGACAGGAAGTGAACGCGTTTTGGTCTTGATCTTTGCTCGGCGTCTGTCCTCAGTGACTTGTGTCCTCTGTCCTCAGCTCTTCCTCTCTCTGCGGGCAGCATGGCCGTCACCGGTGGGCTCCTCTACAAAGGTGAAGACGATCAAACCCAGGTCTCCCGTCGCGTCGTTGGGACGCATGGAAAGAAAGCAGTGTTTTGTATAAATATCCTCATTTTGGTTTAAGTTTGACTTTTAGTTTCCATGCAGGCATTTGGAATTCATCAAAGAGATTTGGTCCTTTTCCAAAACTAGCAGGTGTGTATCATCCAGTATTTAACGACTTTCTAATGCTACTCGTATATTCTAAAGACCCGTCTTAATGTGAGTGATGAGCTGGTGACGTTTCATGGTGGTGTGTGTGTGTGTGTGTGTGTGTGTGTGTGTGTGTGTGTGTGTGTGTGTGTGTGTGTGTGTGTGTGTATATGATATATATATGTTTTAACCTGTAGCGTCTTCGGCCTCTAATCACACGTTTGTTGTGCTGTAGTTGCTGGTATCCTTGGTTACGCGGTGGGGAAAGCTTCGTACGTTGGAACTTGTCGGAGCAAGTTTCAGGGTCTCGGTCTTGAGGACCGACCAGGATTTGGTCCCTGGTCTCGTCCTGGACACAGGTACAGAACACACTGACACTAAGACGCCCAGAAAATCACAGTCACAGTCCGCTTCACTGCAGGTAAAACAAATACAAACAATCATTAAACGCACACATAAAACTACAATTCAAATATTCACAATATATCTGAATTCATATGAAAGAGGCGTGCAGTTTTTTTTTTTTTAAAAGTAGTTTTGTGCTACATAGTAGTACATGTACTACATGTAGTACTATGTACAGATACATGACTTTAATACAACATAAATTTGTACAGAGTTTACTCACATTTGACCAGATATATGAATTTTCTTTCCACTTTGTTTATTAGTTTTCACATAAATAAAAACATTTTATACACAAAAGAACAGAAAAACATTTATTATTTATTTTTTATTTTTTATTTTTACTCGAGGCATCAAACCGACAAACAAAATGAAGTAAAATGAGACACAAAAAATAAAACACAAACGATAAATAAGCGTCGTGTGTCGTGTTTGTGCTCATCATTTACAATGACTCTGGATCACTGAGCAGAACGTCGTCCCAACAGGTCCTGTCACCACGTGTGTGAAGAATGCAAGAAGAAAGCTCCAGCTGCACCTGCAGAAGAAGTGACAAGCTAAAGGTGAGCTGATCACATGCTGACGGAGCGATTTACAAACGGATACATGTGAGCTCTGATTGTTTTTGTTTATTGACATAATCGTGTTAAAGTCACCTGGATGTGCTCTGTGTTTATTCCCCTTCATGTTTCAGTCTCATCAGAAACACCGAAGGACCGACGGTCAGCGTGGATCCGTCAGCTGCAGCTTTTCTGTGTCTTTTTAAATAATGCTTATAATTAGTCCAAAGTATATTTTGATATATTGCACATCATATTCATCCAGGAGAAACCATGCACAACATGTCCACTAGGGGGAGCTACTTTCCTTTCAGTCAGAGATCCGGTTTCATCTGCAGGAATACAAAGTCTCTTAAATGAAGTGGAGCAAAGGGAATCAAGGACATTTGGTTTCATCATCAGCTTCAATATACTTTTGCAACAACGACCAAACACAATAAATTTTGCCTTTTACATTTTAAGCAGTTTGTTTTGTTTTGTTTTGTTTACCTGCCAAACCAACATAAAAACGTAGGAAATTACAATCATTCTATGTTTTCTCATATTTGCTTATAGTGACTAATGAAGAAATCAAAAGCATATGTGTTTAACCAGGATCACCATCTCTGTTTCAGTGATGGAGACTTAACATATGATTCTATTCTCATATGTTTAACGTCTTCTTAGGGAACACGTTTCTTTTTAGGTGTCGAATCATCCAACTAACAAATATTAAGAAGCTTTGTTAGCCCTAAGATATGACACAACAGATCTATGTTTGAACATACTGGGTTTGTGATTTGACAGAAGAGCAGCCTGAATATTAATATTTGTATTGACCTGGTTTCTATAGGTCTTATTTAGACATACGTTCCTTCATGACAATTTATTTGAAAGCGATAATAATAAGTCATACATTATAATAAGGTGTAATAATGTGTGTAGATGAAGTATTTATTCTCAAAACTTTTGTTTTTCAACACTTTTAGCATTTTTAACAATGTAGTGTTTATTATGGAGGACTAAAGTTGACAGTATAATAGATACGTGATTAAATTTAAGTAAATAAATTGAATGTAGAAATAAAAGCCTTAATTATCAAATAAATGTGCAGGTTGATTTTAAAAGAAATAAATATGCCCAGAAATAGAAATAATAATAATAAAGTGTATTTATTTATTTGACAAATTACTTATTTTTGGAATAATTTATTTCTATATTTAATTATTCTCCAATTAAATATTTTCTCTTTGCTATTTATTCATTCCCTTATGTATTCAAATAAACACATTTTATTTATTTATTCTGTTTCTGTGCATATTTATTCATTTTTAAATTAAGTATATTTATTTTTTATAATTTAGGTTTTTATTTCTACCTTTCTTTCGTTGTTAGTTTATCTATTTATTGAGTTATTTATTTATTCATTTATTATTTATGTCAGCTTTAGTCCTCCGCAGTTTATAAGTGGTGCTTAAATAATGTTTACTTAATAAAAGTCCTTATATCCGCCATGTTTTTCTCTCTAAGGCGGATTTAGCTCTTACCTCCGAGTACCCGCCTCCCTAGTACATGTTCCGGTGTACGCTTGTCAGGATAAAAAAGCGCACCCTTTGTGAACGTCACTGTTGGGGGCGGGAAGGGGGGGGAGGGGCCAAGACGTCATCCAATCAACAGGTCGTGTGTCCCTTTTGATTGGCACTTCTATGCTGAATAGAAAGCTGTGTTTTATATGGGCGTACACCCTTAGAGCCAATCACAACGAAAAGGAGGCGGGACTAGCTTCTCCTCAACACCGAAGTATGGAAGCCCATTAGTGCACTGTGAGGAAAAAATAAAGATCCTGTATTTCATTATTATGACTTAGTATCTCATAATTATGACTTGGTAACTCAAAATAATGACTTAGTATCTCAAAATAATGACTTAGCATCTCATAATTATGACTTAGCATCTCATAATACTGACTTAGCATCTCATAATACTGACTTAGCATCTCATAATAATGACTTAGCATCTCATAATACTGACTTAGCATCTCATAATAATGACTTAGCATCTCATAATACTGACTTAGCATCTCATAATAATGACTTAGTATCTCATAATACTGACTTAGCATCTCATAATAATGACTTAGCATCTCATAATACTGACTTAGCATCTCATTATTATGAGATAGTAAGTCATAATAATGAGATGCTAAGTCATTATTTTGAGATAGTGTCTCATTATAATGACTTACAGGATCTTTATTTTGTCCTCACAGGGCTTCCATACTACACACTGAGCGAGAGAGAGAGAGAGAGAGAGAGAGAGAGAGAGAGAGAGAGAGAGAGAGAGAGAGAAAAAAAAACAAAAAAAAAAAAAACGTCACCACTACGCAAAATCCTTCCCATGGAGGAGGACTAGGACCAGGACGTTCATCAAGCTTGTTCGGCAAAATGAAAAGAAACGTCTGCAAGCTAAGCTAAGCTACCTAGCTCAACTAAAAAGAGGAGAGAGAGCGAGAAAGAGAGAGAGCGAGAGAGAGAGGAAACAAAAAAAAGTTGTGAGTAACGTCATCTTTTATGCGAATATCAAAGTATAACTGAGGACACGGCGGTTTGCTATCTAACGTAGTTAACTAACGTAGTTAACGTAGTTAACGTTGGCTCGCGTGATTTAACTTTACCGTTAACGTTAGCTTTTTTTCCCAACTAAATTAGCAGCCGTAGCATGCTAACAGAAGCTACTCGCCTAGCTACCGCTTCAGAATTCCTGTTGTCAGTTATACTTGTAACGCTGCCAAGTAGCGTAGCTTGTGCTGTTAGCCTTGCTATCATACTTTAGCATGTCGAACTACAACGGTAGTTAGTTGACAACTGGCTGGGTGCTGCTAGCTAGCTGGTTAGCCTTCTGCTCAACATTTGCAGTATCAACACCAGGCTAGCCGCTAGCTAAAAGCTACCATGATGGACGTTATAAGATAAGATGAGATGAGATAATCCTTTATTGATTTACAGGAACACAGCAGCAGAGTGGATAGTGCAAACAAGAGGCATCGTAAAAGAAAACAAGATCAAAACAAGTATCATAAATAAGTAATAAAACAGTTAAGAATATTAAATAGTACAAAATACACAATAACTACAATATTATATATACAGACAGAGTAATTGTAGTATTGCACAGTGTATTTATATTGCACTGATTTTGAGTGTTGTGTGGTTGTCTTCATATGTTTAACTTTAGCTAGTTCTCTGTGTGTGTGTGTGTGTGTGTGTGTGTGTGTACGTGCGTGCGTGCGTGCGTGCGTGTGTGTGTGTGTGTCTTGGTGATATAAACTAGTCATGTCAGACAGTAAAAGCGTCAACAAAATACTGTAACGTTATGTTAAAACACGTTAAACTCAGTGACCCTTGTGTTGTTTTTATGCACTATTTGTCTAGGGGCACAAAACAGCAGTTATTTATTTGTTTAAATCTTCTAGAGCAGACAACTTTTAGTGTATTTTTTTTAAAATATATTTAAAGGTACTTTAAGACATAACATGCCCAAAGCATGGTGGTGTGTTTTTTTTTTTTTTTTTTTTTCATGCAGTGGAACAACAGTGAGAGAACTGTCAAGCCTCGCATCTAGCCAGCATTCCTTCTGAGGACTTCATTCTCCTCGTTTTGGAGTGCATCTGACACACAATGAGGCGTCTGTTTCGTCTGTCTGTGGAGACGCAGTGCTGTGGCACTTTGGATACAGACGGAGAGGAATCTGGTCGGTCTGCATGTGCAGTGCTGGAGGTGGAGCACATCGTTTAAGCATCTTATACACACAAGAAGACCTCGTGGTGCTAGAACGTCGGATCTGTGCAACTGGCTGATCCTCCGTCGTCGTCCCAGCCAGCATAAGCCTGTGATGACAGTACAGATGTAGTGTATTCTCTGATTTGTGCTCAAACTAGAGGGAATCCCCCCCCCCCCCCCCCCCCCATAGCTATCCATTTGAGATTATCTGGGGCATAATTCCAGTGAATTAGGGTGTTTGGTTTAATCTGGTCGGACATTAATGGCATCGAGGAGCACGGGGGATGAAAAACCACGCTGTGTAAAACGGCCCCACTGTGGCCCCTCACTAAGCCCCCCCCACCACACACACACACACACACACACACACACACACACACACACACTGCAAGGATTAACTGCTAACTCAGCATTTCAGTGGTGACTACGAACATATTATGTAATACAAAAACAGCTCAGTTTGTTGATTGTTTTCAGGTCTTGTAGTTTATCAACTGACAGGTTTTTGGTGTCTTACTACCAGCGGTTTGCACACTCAGTTTTATTTAGTTATGTTCATTTTCTTTCCTTTTCCTAACCTAAACATTTGGTTCTCCCTGACTTCTAAAGGGTCAGTTGGAGAGGTGGTGTCCGTCTCTAAAAGGTCTTTAGACTAAGCAGAAATATCCACACCTGCTTCGACGCCCTTTGACCCCGCAGCAGTCGACCCCGTTCCACGTGAAAAAAGCTCAGAAAGGAAATCCTTGTTTGGCCTCTGAGGTCTCTGTGTCGGAGGATCTGAGCTTTCACTTATTTGGCCAGTAATAAGATGACCTCTTATCTGGACTGACCAGTTGGATCCAGTGTGTGTGTGTGTGTGTGTGTGTGTGTGTGTGTGTGTGTGTGTGTGTGTGTGTGTGTGTGTGTGTGTGTGTGTGTGTGTGTGTGTGTGTGTGTGTGTGTGTGTGCACTCTGCTGAATTATTAACTGGACAACTGAGCAAATAATACTTTGAGGGAGTGGAACATCAATTTGGCTGAAAATCTTTTGCCGTTTTTATTTAAATATCGTTCTTCAACCAACTTCTCCTTTTGCCAGCACCCATCTCAAGAGTCACTTTGAACATTTAACACACGTTGTTTTTAATCTCTGGAGGATTGAGATTCCGCAGCGTCGCTGTGGCCTTTCATTCTGTTTTTTGGGGAAATTCCCCGTGAACCGGTGACGATCAGAATATTCACGAGTTGGTAAATGATTGAAAGCAGTGAAGTCGTTCCACGATGCCTCCAGACATTAAAAGGAGTTGTATGGTTGTTCATGAAGCTAACCCAGTGCGGTGTAATTTAAAGCACGACATACCTCACCCCGATGTACGCGGCTGAGGCATTGTTTTCATTGATTCAGTTGAAAGACTTCGGCGTAATGCAGCGCGCGATACGGACGGAGTCGAGCTAGAAATAGCCTATAATTGAGCCCTGCTGAGGAAGATTACCCGTGGCTTTGGGAGAGAGGTTTTGGAGCATAATTGATGTTTGGGTCTGCCTTCGCCAAAAGAAACCACCCCGTCTTTGCCCTCAGGACGGCCTCGGCTGAGCCTCCGGCGCTTCACGTCTCGTTTTTAGATCCCGCTGACGGGACAATGCCGCTTCACATTGTCCTATTTGTGCAGCAGACGTCAATCGCAGCGAGTTGAAGACGAGAGGAATGTCTGTTGAAACTTTTGTTATGCTGCACTTCCCTTTTTTGTCCTCCCCGGTTCGGAAGAAGCCGGTAATGTTTCCGCTCCAGAGGTAGTGATTAGAACCGGGCCAGGCCTGTCATTTTGGGTTGGAGGGAGCCAGATATAGGCTCTTCCCTCCTTTTTTGTCCGCTTTACCGAAGCGCACGGGCCCGTTTCTGACTTTAAGCCGCTCCAGATTCTTCAGGACGAGTGCATCGCGTCGGACGTCCCTTTTGGTTCCTTTTGTGAAGGGGACCGGTCACAGGGCGGCGGCAGGCTGCTGCTGGGGGACACGGGACAATCTCTGCTTTCGTCAGGCCTCTTATTTCCTGGATGGACTCTCGGCCTCCTGTTTGCAGCATCCTCACTGTGTGCTGGAAGTTGCAGGGTGATATTGGATGAAGTCAAGTTAACCATTGATGAGATCACTTCTGCTCCCGTGACCTTTTAGCCCGTCTCCCGTGTTGCAGTTACACCAAAAAATGTACAATATTCAGACTAGTAATGGATGGATTTGGTGGACAAATGATCCACGTTGAGATGTGACATGTATGTTTGAGAGCCTAAATATAGAGCAGCGGCTCATTATGCGGCTGTATTTGCTTCAGCGTTCAGGATGTGCTCAGGGTTTGGCTTTTGCTGTGGTCACAGTTTTTTTTTTTTTCTTTTTTCTTTTTTGGAGTCGCTGAGTTGGAACAGGAAGCCAGATGTGTTATTCACACCGTCTGTCAGTGTGAGAAGTGAGCGATTTGCATCTTCCGCTGTGTTTTGTGGTGAGTGGATGAAGGTACGTGAGTCGCTGTGTGTCGAGACTTTAGCGCCGCGGAGCTCTTTCTTTTCTCTTTAGTTCGGTTTTGTTTTGACTTCATCGACGCTGACCTTTTCTCACCGTCTGTCCTCGGTGTGAGTCGAGGTTCTCACACATCTACTTCTCTGTTCGGCTGCTGTGTGACTCGGTGGCTTGTCCTTCCTTCCTTCCTTCCTTCCTTCCTTTTTTGTTTGACTACAGTTTGATAACGGTTCGGTTTTGTGTATTTATGACGGTCTAATCCTGACCCTGGATCATATTTATGTTCTGTAAGCTACGTAGAGAAGTTCAGACACCGTTCAGTCCTTCCTGTTGCCGCTTCTGAGTTTGCGTGTCGGCCGATGCGTCGACAACAAAATAAGTTCACCGGGTCATAATGTCACTCTGTTATTGAGCCGAGCGGTTCTGTGCTGAAGAGTGTTTTTTTAAATCGCAGGTGTGTCGTGCTAGTTTGCACATGTACAGTACGGATCAGGTAGCAAGTGACGCATCTTGATGCTGTTTCCCATGAAGCGTAAATATGCTGATGAATGATAAAAGCTCATATCTGATCGGTGCATAGACTCCCAGACCTGCTGATACCTGGTGCTGTATCAGAGGCATCTCTGATACTTTTATTGGTATTAAAGCGGCGCTAATAAAACCGCCTTTTTTAGTTAATGTTCATTCTGCAGCGAGACGGACGGTAACGAGACGATCTCGTGGCTGGATGTGAGATTACCCGACTATAAAAGGAGCTTCTCTTCCAGTCGCCGTGACGATTAACGAGAGGGAAAGTTGAGTTTCGGAGGCTCTGGTCGTTTACGTAACGGCCTCTTTGGACGCAGCGGGTAATCTTCAGATTATTACTCTGCTCAGGATGTGCTTTTAATCCCGTCACAGTCCGAGGCCAACCGTCCACCTATCACCTGGGAGCAAGAGTCGTATCGGTCACTGCTGAACAAATGTAGAAATGTCTGAATGTATTGAAAGGTACATTGTTTATGTTGCTGTTCTGTGGTCAAAGAGCGCTTTCTCTCTGTTTTCTCGTTAAAGACTATTTTTCTCTCTCTCTCTCTCTTGTTTCCAGATTCTTGTGCAGTGAACTTTGAGGACCCTCCCGTCTCCTTCCAGCGGCGGCCCTCCCCCCCACCCCCCCCCCCACCACATCGCTCTATGGCCTTAAGGTGCGTCACACGGGGGTTAAGTGGGTGGTGTTCCGCCGTGCCGTGAGGCTTTAGGGTTTTACTGAGACCGCGAGCTAAGCAGTGTGGGAAAGAACAGGGTGTTGGATTTAATCTCTTTGTTTTTCTTTTTGCCAAAAATAGAAAGGTATCGGCGTTTTTTGTGCCGACGCTCCGCTCAGACGGCTTCACTTGTGTTCTGTCAATAAATGTCCTGGTTTTATGTACTAATCTTCCAGGACATTAAGGAGCACATCTCTGGTAGAAGTTTAGATCTGTCGACTTTAAAATCAACTCATCGATCAGTCGACTAAAACGTCTTCGGTTGAGGACAGCCGTGGATCGATGGCGTCCATCTTTATCTTCTAAACGTTGACATGTGGACGCTCTGCAGTTAACGTTGGTGCTGTTTGTAAGCGGTATCCTCGCTTCAACCCGTCTCTCTCCTCCGCTTAATGATGGTTGGAAACACTCAGTGAAGCTTCATCTTTCTCTTCAACTGTGCAGAAATGACGAGTTTAAACAGAGAGAATGAATAAAAAAGAAGCCGTGAACTAGTACCGCCCTAATCTCCATAGAGGCCGAAAGCTTTGAAGTAATTCCTGTTACAGTGTGTGTGTGTGTGTGTGTGTGTGTGTGTGTGTGTGTGTGTGTGTGTGTGTGTGTGTGTGTGTGTGTGTGTGTGTGTGTGTGTGTGTATTTATAGGCGAGCAGAGAGAGCGTGTTTGTGTCGGATCAGTGAGCTCTGTGTGAACCCAGACTCAGGTGATTGGGCAGAGCTCCGGCTGGTTTATTCTATAAAATATATTATATATTAGTTCTGAATGTAAAAACAACACAGGGCGATTAGCCGATTGTTTTCTAGACTAAACGTTTGGTCCATAGAATAGTAAATAATGTCCGTTCCAGTCCAAGATAAGTCCTAGATATTCACTTCATAATGAGAAAAACAGAGAAAAACTCAAAATGTCCATATTTGTGAGGCTGTAAACAACATTTTCTGCCTATTTTGCATGAAAAATTAGTTAAAATGACTTAAAAGGTCATTAAAATAGTTGCCGATTTTTATTTTTCTTAATTTGATTCTCGGCTCATCGATTAGTCGATGCAGCTCTATAAAGAAGAGCTGCATGATTCCATTTTTAGCAGCATTATTTTTCGACGATAATCAATATTCTTCCATGTGTAGAACCGTCTGGTTTTGGACCGGTGTGTTCCTCTAAGTACTGTTTCTCTGTGGCGTCCGGTAGCCGTCGTCTCAGAATGGTGACGTGGTCAACAAAACCAACGAGAGGATAGTTGTGATTTGAGGTTCTGGTCCGGTCACATTCTCACATTCTTCAGGGCTGACTGTCAGTCAGGACCGGCCAGAACCAGCCGGACCGGCTTTGTTTGCAGAAGAAAGCCGACAGATGTTGACGGACGGGTTCCTGACGTGAGCATAAGTGAACATGTGACTGTTGGAACCTTATCGACGTAAACCTCTAAAACCTACCAGAACTATAAGAAAAACAAATACAAAATACATTAATACTGGACTTTTTAATTGTGTTTCCATAGTATAATGAATATATAGGTGTTATAGTTTATAGACGGCGCAATAGTTAAGGAGAGCAAGCCGTAGTCAAAATACATTTATGCACATGAAGACAGGGTAGTATTCTTGAGTGTGATGTCTGTTTGCACCACTAGAGGGCAGTGCAGCATTGTTTGGATCCTCATCTTAAGTGACACAGACCTCGACCTGTTTACTCTGACTTCTGGGCCACAGCCCAACAGAGTTTTCCTGTTTTCTGCCGCTTGAAAGCAGAACGAGGCGAGAGGCAGGCGGGTGTGCTGGAACTGGAACGCTGCACATTGTTCCCACAGCTTCCTCTTCCACATTCCTGGTGTGATTGTGATCTGAGGCCTCCTGTGCTGGAGTATTGTTCTGATGACGGACCTGGTCCACACTAAACCACACTAACCCACAGCTGCTCCACCGACCATTGTGGTGCTGGGTTAGGGTGATGGCTATCTCTGTGCCTCATCAGTCGTCTCTCTCTCTCTGTTTCTCTCACTCTGACTCTCTCTCTCTGACTCTCTCACTCTGACTCTCTCACTTTGACTCTCTCCCACTCTGACTCTCTCTGACTCTCTCTCTCTGACTCTCTCACTCTGACTCTCTCTCACTCTGACTCTCTCTGACTCTCTCTCTCTGACTCTCTCTCACTTTGACTCTCTCTCACTCTGACTCTCTCACTTTGACTCTCTCCCACTCTGACTCTCTCACTCTGACTCTCTCACTTTGACTCTCTCCCACTCTGACTCTCTCTGACTCTCTCTCTCTGACTCTCTCACTCTGACTCTCTCACTTTGACTCTCTCCCACTCTGACTCTCTCTGACTCTCTCTCTCTGACTCTCTCACTCTGACTCTCTCTCTCTGACTCTCTCACTCTGACTCTCTATCTCTCTGACTCTCTCTCAGTCTGACTCTTTCTGACTCTCTCTCTCTGACTCTCTCTCACTCTGACTCTCTCTCTCTCTCTCGCTCTCTGACTCTCTCTCTCTCTCTCTCTCTGACTCTCTCACTTTGACTCACTCTGACTCTCTCTGACTCTCTTTCTCTGACTCTCTCTCTGACTCTCTCTCACTTTGACTCTCTCTCACTCTGACTCTCTCTCTGAGTCTCTCACTCTGACTCTCTGTCTCTCTGACTCTCTCTCTCTCTCTCTCTCTCTCTCTGACTCTCTCACTCTGACTCTCTCATTCTGACTCTCACTCACTCTGACTCTCTGTCTCTCTGACTCTCTCTCTCTCACTCTGACTCTCTTTCTCTCTGACTCTCTCTCTCTCTCTCTCTCTCTCTCTCTCTCTCTCTCTCTGACTCTCTCTCTCTGTTTCTCTCTCTCTGTTTCTCTCTCTCTGACTCTCTTTCTGACTCTCTCTCTCTGACTCTCTCTCACTCTGACTCTCTCTCTCTCTCTGACTCTCTCTCTCTCTCTCTCTCTGACTCTCTCTCACTCTGACTCTCTGTCTCTCTGATTCTCTGTCTCACTCTGACTGTCTCTCTCTCTCTCTCTCTGACTCTGTCTCTGACTCTCTCTCTCTCTCTCCTCTTTGGAGCTTAATGCTGTTTCCTGTTTATTAGCTACTTTCTGTGTAGATTGTAAAGGTTTAGACTTAATTTAACAGTAGATTAATCACATTTTATGAGTTATCAGAGTAGCTTGAACAAGCTCTCTGGTGGTTTGCCATCAAATCTTGCTGAGCGTTTTCTTTTTTTCCCAGTGATTTTGGACTTGTCAGTAGATTTCAACACTTAGTGCATCCTGCTGTGCTTTCTGCCAGATGGCCTCTAGAGGGCGGAGTTCTAGCAAAACTGCTGCACTGCATTTTATCATTGCAATCTTCCACTATGTGTGCTTACTCTGCAGGCAAGCTTTGGATAAAAGCAAAACACACACACACACACACACACACACACACACACACACACACACACACACACACACAGTTGAAATGACTCGAGGACTGGGTGGTGTTTTGAGACACCACATAGGAAAAGAAAAGCTCTTCTATACTGAAAACAGTTTCATCATCTCACAGAGATCCCCACACGCCGCAGTAGAATCTGTAAGCAACTCCTTCACGTGACGCACTTACTGGTCCAACACACAACGCATTAATGCCTGAGTATCTTCACACTCAGAAATACTCATCTATGCACGACGTGCATCAGAAATACTAAAGACTAAAGTTCTCTTTGAGATCTTATTAGATTCTGCTGTTAACGCTGCTCATGCCAACTTAAATGCATAATATAATAAACAACAGCTAAGCACAAACTGGACAGACCTTTGATCTGGCGTCACGTTACAGTCACTTTAGATAATGTGTTGACTACACTTGCTAAGCTAAAGCACAAAGTAACTTTTTAACTTCTATATCTTCACGTCTTCATTTTGTTCCTTTCGTTCTAAACCTGCATTATGAGGTTTTTAAACCGTGTGGAGCAAAGCGACGTCAACCCATTTATTGGTTTATTTGGTTAGGGACAACGCACATTAATAAAACATCCCTGTAAATGCCAAGAGGCCTATTTTTTCATCTGTAGTCCCCATGCAACTATCAGCATCTAATTGTCTAATGGGTATCTAAAACATTCATACTGTGTGTGTGTGTGTGTGTGTGTGTGTGTGTGTGTGTGGGGGCCCACAGATCCAACAATAGTGCTTAAAAGCTTTCCTTTCATTCTGCAGCACTGACGTCCCCTTTACAGCCACTCGGTTCAATATTAATACAAAAAAATGTTTAATGGAGTGTTAATTGGAGCCAGATAGAACAAGTATTGTGCTGTTTTTTTTTTTTTTTATTGTTATTCTGGTGCATCGGTAACAATAACTCTGCAGAAACGGCTTTTTTTATCTCAAAGGATGTTTGCCGCACGCCGCTGCTTCAGTCCTCTTTTTGGTTTTAGCGGAGTGTTACGCCGTTGTGTTGCTGTTGAGGACCGGTTGTGTTGGTGCTGTAGCGGTAATGATTTCTTCAGGCAGCGTCAGCACGGCGCAGTCCAGCTCGCTCGGGATACTTGGAAGGGTTTGAGTTTGCTGCAGGTAGAAGCTGTGCAGCCGAGTAGAGCGCAGCAGTCTGTCATCACCTCGTATCTCAGGCCGCTTTTGATTATTCTGCTTCTCCTCACAACAGAAGAAGTAACAGCGAGGGGAGTGGAGCTCTTGTGTTGTAGGAGGGAGTGAGCGAGAAGGCAAAGGAGCGTTTGTGTTTGCGTGAACGCTAAACTGGTAACGACACCGCGGTGACGATAAGAGGCTATCGGTAAACACAGGCGAGCCAGAGCTTTCCCCACTTCCTTCACCGCCTGTCAATCTTCCTCCTCCTCCTCCTCCTCCTCCTTCTCGGCAGGGTGTGGCCCCCTCCGCCTCGTCTCTGTTGTGATTGGCCGAGTGCCCCGGACTTGTGTTATCTCCTGTGGAACATGTTTCTTAGTTCCACCCCAAGATAGTGTGCTTGGCACTGAAAAAAAAAAGTACGCCACGCCCCCCCCTCACACTCCCGATGACATCATGACAAAAAAAAAAAAAAAAAGTGGCACGTCTGTTTTTGCTTCCAGGGTGAGCAGACAGGTAAAAGTTGCAGCGTCAGAAAGTTTCTCTCACTCCCGGTCTGAACTAACTAGTAGAGGAAGGAAGCTGTTTTTAACTGAAGCCGACTCCAGAGGCAGCGTCTGATCTCTGGGGCCTCGCATACCGGCCCCCGACAGTGACAGCGGGGGTAGATGGGGGGGGGGGGGGGGGGGGTAAATGTGACAGCTAGATTGTTTTGGAGCATGGCACGGTGCAGGCTGACGGACTACGCGCCAGAGTGAAAGCCAGAGAAAGGCGTCGCGGATCATGGAGTTTCTGAAGAGCCTGGTTCCGGGCGTCATGTCAGGAGAGGGGCCCGTTGACCACGGGGGGGGCTTGCCCCGGGACACGGGTCCGCGGCTCCTCCGTATGAAGCGCCTGGGCCTGCTGGCCATGGGACAGACCATCGAGGAGTACCCGGTAGCACCCGGTAATTCATGTTTTTAACTTCAGTGTTTGTTAAAGCTTTCTTAACTTCACCGCCGTCCCCCGTTTATGCAAACGCGCTAACATGCCCATATGTTGTATAGATGTTGAGCTGCATGATTCTGGACAAAATGATAATCGGTTCACAAAATAGAATTGTACCAAAACTGTTTTACCTGAAATGAATCAACAGAGCACTGCTTTCACTTTTTGCCACATTGCTGCTAATTAACAAATCGTAACTTACGACGTAGTCGTCATGACGTCACCGTGTGCCGTTATGAAACTTCGCAGACATTTTTGGGGATT
>NW_027176539.1:857875-893314 GCF_023349555.1 Cebidichthys violaceus | reverse complement strand
AACCCGGTGTTGTGACGTCTTTTAACGACGAGGGTGAAACGAGGGATGATATTCTGTGGGAAAGGAAGCAAAGCTCAGCGTAGGACTGAACTAAAAGGATCAACGTCTCCTCGATATATTATGTTATTTATGGAAGAAAGAAAAGATATCTGCCGGCTCTGATTTACATTGACAGCAATGGATTTAGCCGTATACGTCTCTGGTAGAGACCTGTCAATCAGCGTGTAGCCCCGCCCCTAAATCATCCCCTGCTTTATGGTCTGTCTGACTCTAAATGGAGCATAATGTACTAAATGAACATCATGCTGTATTGAAGAAGACTGTAAACTAGAGATTGAGACCATAAACTCATGTTTACAATGTTTACTGAGGGAATAAATCAAGAGAGAAGTAGAGTCATTTTAGACTAGACTTCTATACAACCAGAGGAGTCGCCCCCTGGTGGACACTAGAGAGAATGCAGCTTTAACGCATGAAGCGTTGGCTTCACTTTACAGAACCGGAAGGTTTCCGCCTGGCTCAGACCAGTCGATGAAGATGATGATGATGATGGTAGTAATTAAGGAGAGAGCCTTCTCCATTCCTTCCCATTTCTGTTGAGAGTTGCACACGAGAAGACTCAGTTTATGAGCTGAAGCGCAAACGAGCATTTCAATTATCCTGGAAGCAGGAGTTCAGTCGGGTGACGTTGGAGAGGATGTGCAGCGTCTAACCCTCGTCTGTCCTCAAAGACACGATCTGCTGCAGTTTGTCCTCTTTAAGAAAACCAATAAATTGACGACAACGCACAAATTGGACACGGGTGATTTGCGTCAGTCTTGTTTAAAGACATTTCGTTTTTGCAAACAGAAATATCATACGTGCCTCCATGATGTCATCTTTTATCAACATGTCATATAATATTGTTATTGAAGGTAATGTTTGTACGTTGTCGTTGTTTTCCCCAGTTAATAAGCTCTATGAGCTCAATAGCAGAACACTGTTTGCCCTCCCTACTGCGCACGCTGTTCGACTGGTACCGGCGGCAGAGCGGCACCGAGGACGAGTCCTACGAGTACCGGCCTCGCTCCAGTACCAAGTCCAAAGGGTGAGACGCTCGTCTTCGGTTTCTTCTTCCTCCTCACGTACAAATCATTTACAGGTGACGTGTAATCATTGTCTCTCTCTCTCTCTCTCCCGCTCTGCAGAGACGAACAGCACCGGGACAAAGATTACCTTCTGGAGCGGAGGGACTTATCCATAGACTTCATTTTTTGTTTAGTTTCAGTGGAAGTTCTAAAACAGGTGAGTTATCCGACTCTCTGGGACAGTAGTTAGGACAATAGAGAGGAGAAGTCCCGCCCCTTCCTGCGGACCGCCATGGGACCTCAATTCAGAAAATAATACCTTCAGTAGTCAACGGAGAGAGAGTTTGATTTTTTGACATGAATTACAAATGTGATGTTTGTCATTTGAAGTATAAGACTGTGAAAATACGTAATTATAAAAACTAAAGGTTGTACCAGGATGTTCTCACACCAACATCAGGTCTCATATTTGTTGTGCTTTAAGGTACCGGAAAGGGGCGGGACTTTGTCCTTCTTTTATGAGGATTCTTTCTTCAGACTTCTTGGATCTCGTAAGGAAGCGATGATCCCTCCTCACTCCTCCCAACATCTTTCTGCATGTTGTCTGGATGGTTTCATTTCCCTCCGGAGACGCTTAAATTCAGGAGCGTCACAGTAAAGTGTTGTCTCTGTGTGTCGGCACTAATGTACATGGCTTAAAAAAAACTACAACAGCCATGATTCATGAGGGGATTCATCAATATTTACGGTCTTATTAGGCTTTAACTGATCAAAACTGTCTATTAGTCTTATTTCCGGGACAAACGGGACAGTATTTAGGATTTTGGGACATCTTATAGTCTTTGTCCACCTTTTTTATTGTGACCAGTTATTCAAATGATCAGATATCCTTAACTGCCGGTGCAGCGTTCACCACTGATAGGAGCGTCGTTTCATAGTTACTTTGTGCTTACTTATCTCCTGCGGTGCAGAAATGAACTGCAGTGTTTGTTAGCGGTGGTGGTGGTGGTGGTGGTGGGGGGGGACACGGACACGGTAAATGAACACAATGGCATCGGACCAACTCCCGACTCGGTTGTGTTTCTAAAGCGGACTCGTCCAGAACCTCCGCAGCGCTCTGAACTAAAAGCCGGTCCCCGGAGGACCGGAGCTAACTTGTCCTTGGCTCGGCTCCTGTGCGTTTGCTCCTGAATGGACTTAAAGAGAAAGACTGTCAATGCCGCTAATAAGACCGATGACTCCATGTTTTGCGTTTTACAGATTCCTCTTCATCCAGTGCCAGATGTTCTAGTACACGAAGTCCTAAACCTGGCATTCAAGCACTTTAAACACAAAGAGGGGTAAGTGTGCATCCACACTGATGAATAGAAAGCACTGATGAAGATCCAGTGGTGCGCTGTGGTCACTGTGTCTCTACAGACTGTCTTTAATGACACTTAATCAAGGTTATTCGGCTTTTCATGAGCAAGTTCTTCTTTATCCAGCTGTGGCAGTCAGCTAGGAAACAAGGTTTCAAAGTTGTTTTAAACAACTTGTTTCACAAATTAGAAAAAAAAGGAAACTTTGGTTATTTTGGCAAAATCTTTTTTCCCTCACATCTGTTCTCTCGTCATAAACTTGAGATCTACATCGGGCTCAATAGTCCAGCTGTGACGCTTGGAAAACAGTTCGAAAAAAAGTTTCGCAAGGATCACTTTTGGAATTTTAATTTCTGTGAAAACGGGTGGAGAGAAAAAAAATGGGTCATGTGATCGCGTGTTTGTTGTTGTAATACTCATTTTCGCCACAAGAGGCTGAAGTGCAGCACTACCCCGTGTTCTAAAATAGGACAACAAGCCTTTCTGTGTTCCTCCAGGTGAGTTTTAATTTACTCAACTTGCGCTCACTCACACTCACTCACTCACTCACTCACTCACTCACTCACTCACTCACTCACACACACACAAAGAAATTTAACCGGCCAGCCTCTTGTGGCCGACATGAGTATTACAACAACAAACGCTTGATCTTAAAAAGAAGTCTTCAGTAAAATACCAGAGTTTATATCGTAACACATTCCCTAGTGCACCGGATAGAGCTGTATAGACACAATAACGATGTCCATTTGTTTAAGACTTGATGACTTTGATTGACAGGTACTGTGGCCCTAACACTGGCAACGTGCACATCATCGCAGACCTGTATGCCGAGGTCATCGGAATCCTGACGCAGTCAAAGTAAGCTGGCTGAATAGTTCACAACGTCACACATTATGTCATTGGTTTAGATATGTGTGTATATTATATATGTCTGTGTGTGTGTGTGTGTGTGTGTGTGTGTGTGTGTGTGTGTGTGCGTGTGTGCGTGCGTGCGCTCAGGTTTCAGGCAGTGAGGAAGAAGTTCATCACAGAACTGAAGGAGCTCAGACTAAAGGAGCAGAGTCCCTACGTGGTCCAGAGCGTCATCAGCCTCATCATGGGCATGAAGTTCTTCCGGGTTAAAATGTATCCCGTGGAGGATTTCGAGGCTTCTTTTCAGTTCATGCAGGTAAGTTATGGAGTCATATTTGCCCCGGGGGGGGGGGAGGGCGTGTATCTACGGTTAGTGTGGCTGAAATGAGTGTTTGTTAAATTACACCAGACATTTTTATTTTATTTTATTACCGCCGCTCTTTGTTCAAACTCAGCAGCTCTCTGTAGCGAGGGCTCATAAAGCCAGATGAGTAACGACCAGAGGTGTGTGTGTGTGTGTGTGTGTGTGTGTGTGTGTGTTGGAGCTTGCATCTTTTTCATTAACCTCTTTGCAGCGGGTATCGCACTCGCTGTTTTCTTAAAGGGACAGTTCACCCCAAAAGTACTTCCTCTTACCTGTAGTTCCATCTGTGAATCCAGGTGGTTTTCGTGTGAGTTGCAGTTGCAGAGTGTTGGAGATATAGATTATGACTCTCTGCTCGTGATGCTCAAAGCGCCCAAACAAACACATTTGAGAGGAACTCGACGGCAGAAGTCATGACCCGGTTCATCGAGATAATCCAGAGACCTCGTCGTGAGCGGTTTCGTGTCGGAACTGTCTGACAAAAAAAAATGACAATAACAGGATGTTGTGTTCTTTTCTTTTCATGTGAGCAGACTTTGGTTCTGCATCAGTTAGTGTTGGAACACTTTCCATCACAGATTAGTTCATATTGATGATGTATATATATATATTTAAGATTACATTAATGAAGAGTGAGTTTTTTCGACAGTAAATCCACATTTAAAGCTGACTTTTACACATTTCTTCACCCCCAATAAAAAGCTGGAGATCATAAGTTTAGGGCTGTCCACATTGTCGTCTTAATACTGCCGAGCCATCTTCCTCGTCCTCTGTGTGTTCTTCATACAGGAGTGCGCCCAGTATTTCCTGGAAGTCAAGGACAAGGACATAAAGCACGCTCTCGCCGGCCTTTTCGTGGAGATCCTCATCCCCGTCGCAGCTGTGAGTAAACTTTTCAAACGATCTCCCCGCCGTTTCACTTCCGCCTTCGTGTCATTTTGTCGCCGTTTGAGATCCTCGGTGATGAGTCGGTTTTCCCTCCTCAGGCGGTGAAAAATGAAGTGAACGTTCCGTGTCTGAAGAACTTCGTGGAGATGCTGTACCAGACCACGTTTGAGCTCAGCTCCAGAAAGAAGCACTCTTTGGTAAGAATGATATCAGACCCCCCACCAAGTCTTCTTCAACACAGCATGATGTTCACTTAGAGTCAAACAGACCATAAAGCAGGGGATGATTTAGGGGCGGGGCTACACCGTGATTGACCGGTCTCTACCGGAGACGTATACGGCGTCTCTACGTCCAGATATGGTCACTTCCTGTTCACTGGTTGCAAAAAAAAACCAACCCACAACATGGCGACTTTTTTTGTTCAGATGCTAAATTCCTCTACGAGTCGGTAAACTTTGAGACGTTTTTTTCTCCCTCCAGGCTCTGTATCCTCTGGTGACCTGCCTGCTGTGTGTCAGTCAGAAGCAGTTCTTCCTCAACAACTGGCACATCTTCCTCCAGAACTGCCTCTCGCACCTGAAGGTACGCGCCGAGCCTTCGGGCCCGATCCATTTCCACAGAGTCCGCAGCGCGAACGACCGCGTTCCTCGGCATTTCAGGACTCGGCTCAGACGACCTCAGAGGTCTCACGACTCGTGTTGTGCAACATTTTGAAATTTCAGATTTAAGTGTTTTTCTGATTTTCAATGTGAAAACATCTCCATGGTGGTACGGTATGCTGACTGAAGAAGGGTGTGCTCTGTGGTTCTGTCTCATAATAACGTACTTTACCCTCATGTATCGACAGCAGATCTGGATAGGAATAGCACTTGATTTAATAATGATATAATAACAAAAAGAAGAAGCTTTAATTCACGCTCAAAGACAACAAGCATTAAATAAATGATTATTAGGTGTCACTAATGAGAGTAAAATGAACCTCTAAACTCTCCTGGTTCATCTGGTGCTCGTTGCACCTTCAACATCTCAAGTGCTGTTTTAACTCCGGTCTGTAGACGACTCCCTGTGAACCAATTACAAACCAATCAAACCCACTGTCCTCTTGTCCCCTGACCACCATGGAGCCAGTTCAAACCCCCCCCCCCCCCCCCCCCCCCCCCCTCGTTCTCCATTGATTACCCTCTTTGTGGAGAGTCCATGATCTTGTGGTTGCTTTGCGTCTGTTGTGATGGGGATTTCCGATGGCCGCCTCGTTTCCAGTGTTCTCTTTCACTGATTGTTGTAGGAGGTGTGATCAGTCAGTCTGAGTTGTGGTGATTCTTTGATTGAGATCACCCCCCGGGTTAGTGTGTGTGTGTGTGTGTGTGTGTGTGTGTGTGTGTGTGTGTGTGTGTGTGTGTGTGTGTGTGTGTGTGTGTGTGTGTGTGATGGGTTAGGCTAGTGATGATTTAGGGGGTTCTTGTCCAACCGGTGATTTTTAACCCTGTGGCTCTTAAAAAATGCTCAAAGATCAATACATTACTTAAAGGGACAGTACTGATGTTCTGTGTGAGGTTCTCCTCCACAGTCAGGGTTCTACTGCAGTACATGAGTTCACAGAACCAGACAGGAGAACAAAGTGATGTTCTCCTAATGTTCATACAACCACACTTCAAACCATCCAAACTCTACCTTTAATGCGTTTGCATGCATGTTTGATTTGGTGTTTTACAAACTAATGGAGGTTATAGTTCACACCGTGTTTGAGCTGCTCTGCTCTAACGTGTGATTCTCTACAGGGTTAAGATGCAGCAAATAGCACTGTGGGCTTGCTTGACATGGATTTGAATGAACTGCTGATTTTGGGGTTTTCGTTGCTTGAAAAAAAACAATTGCTCCGCCCCTTTTCCTTTCACACCTTTAAATGTCTTCTGTGTTCCTCTTTTCATCCACTCCTCTGTTCATTTGTTCTTTCTCTGTCAAACTACAGAACACTGACAGAACACAGCACACCTTACTTTGCTTTATCACTTTATACATATATATATATATATATATATATATATATATATATATATATATATATATATATATATATAGATTATATATATAGATTATATATATATATATATATATATATATTACATATCAAACACAAATGAACTGTTGCTTTTTATTACTGGCATGCCACTAATAAATCCACAAGTGGCACGTTTATCAGTTCATAGTGTTGATTTATATAAGCTGCTCTTTTCATGTTTGTTTACTTTTTGTTTTTTGCCTTTTTAACATGCATGTTGCCCCCCCCTCCCTCCCCCCCCCCTCAACCCCTTCATTCTTTGTCTCCTGTCATGTGATCCTTTTTTGTCTCACGTCGACTCGCTCCAGATGCCGTCTAACAACAGCATCCGAAAGCAGATTGAGACGCTGCAGGTGAGTGTTCTGGTCGGCAGCGACCCGCCCCGGCGCTGCCGTCCCTCTGAACGGGTCCCGGTCCTAAACCAGGGAAGCTACGTTATCAAGTCCTGCTATGGGCGGAGGGGTTTGACCCACATGTTTGATAGTGCTCCAACTCGTGCCTTCGTCGTCGTAGGATTGGTAATACCGGGACCAGGAAGTAGGGCAGAACGGATCCACCTGATTGGCTCCCGTGGGCAGTGAGTCGTCCTCTGTGGTGGTCTTGATGAGGGAAGAGGAACACGTGGTCTTGTTGTGATGCGTTGTCTTGTGTTGTGTTGTGTTGTGGCCTTCAGGCTTTGTTGTTGAGCCGCTCTGTGTTTGTGGTCATGCTGCATCCAGTGGGGGAATCTTACCGGGTGCGTTTACTCAAGTACTGTACTTAAGTACACTTTTGAGGTACTTATGCTACTTTATACTTCATCTCCACCACATTTTGGGAGTCAATATTGTACTTTTTCACTCCTCTACGTCTATTTGACGGCATTAGTTACGAGCTACTCTGCAGGTTCAGATTATTAATCCAAACCTGCTTTTTTTTAAAGATATTAAACTAATAAATGATGACGTATTATTATGGGTTAAGCTACTGGGAGGTGTATATATAAAGAAGCTGAAATTATCCGTCCCTTTACCAGCTGCAACATGAGTGACGTTTACACGTTAATGCATCAATAATCATAAAACTATCCCATATTATTCTGCGTAACGAGTAGTTTCACTTTTGCTACTTAAAGTACATTTGGATTCTTCTACTTTTGTAATATTTTGAGTATTTCTACACTGTTTTTGCTGTTTTTACTCAAGTAAAACTTCTTCTTCAAGCAAAGCAGTCTGCCATATATATATATATATATATATATATATATATATATATATATATATATATATATATAACTACACACTACTGTCATTAACTGCAAGTTAATGACCAAGAATACATAACAGTAGCTATCGATGCAATATCAATAAAAACAATTCACATTTGTTCCTCCTTAGTTTTTATTAGCAGAGAGTCATGAGAGGATGAGTTAATTTAAATATCATAGAATGTGGTGGTTTCGCGGTTTGTTCTTGCAGAACTGCATTTAGTCCGTTTAAAGAAGTTGGATTAACAGACCAAGTTAAACTGTAAAATGAATGCATGAGTCGTCTCTTGTCCTCAACTTCTGAAGTCTGCGTCACATTAGTGAACCTACAACTGAGTTTGAGTTCTTTTAAATAGAAACTCGACTCTTAATTTACCTTCTTGTTCAACAAGCCAATCGGAGATTATTCAGTCCTGCAGCACAATGGTGCATTTGAAGGTGCCGACCTCTTTTAGTCCCAGTTGACATTGAACAACGGCTGGTCTGTGATCTGCTGGTTGTCAGACGGTGATTTGTTGAGCTGCAGCCGGAAACATTAGACGACTGGTTGCATTAAAAAGAAAAGCGTCTGCTGGACTGTGGTTCTGATCCAGCGTGACCCAAGACATTTTCTCACTTTCCTCCAGCTTTATGTTTTATTTTATTTACCCCATTTTTGAGAACATCTGCCTCTGACATGTCGTGTGTTTAACTGAGAGCCGCCACTGTTTAAAAGTCCTTGTTCATCCTGACATTAGTTCCACATCAAAGTAGGTTTTAGTTTTTATTTTGATACATATTCAGAGCCTTTATTAGTCCCTCAGAGGAGACACTCGCATTGTTAGAGCAGCAAAGGAGACGACAGTAAAAAACACACACATGATAAAATATCTGGCAGAACAACTGAACAGTTGAGTCCACATTATTACACTTATAAAATATTGATGTTGCACAGAGTATTGATAAATATCTAAACACCAGATGTATGAATATTAGATGGTGGAATAACAGAAGGAGACGCTGTGACAGTGAGGCGGTTGGATAGAGAGAACCTTCATGAAGCCAATAAGATGAAGTCGTCATGTGGAAGTCCTTGAACCAGGACCACATTACCCGGTCTGAGCAGGGTCCCAGTCTGGACCAGCGGGTCGGGATCAGTCTGCAAAATACACAGACACACACACAGGCCTCGTCTCTGCTCCTCCTCAATGCCGTCCTCGTGTCCCAAGAAGTGGAGAGATTCGTGTCCCATTGTGATCCAGGTTCTCACGAAAGGCTCTGGATCAAATGTGTCCATGTAGGTCCACTAACAGACATGAGGACAGGCTCGATTACCAAAACCTGTTGCGTCTCTGGCTGTCTGTGTCGTTCACGGCGGAAAATCGTCTCTGACGCTCACTTCTCATGTCGGTGAATACATGTTTTTGCAGTTTTCTAACGGCCCTGTGCAGGTATCTCAACAACAAAGTGGTCCTAATGGGTCTTTTCCTCAAGATGTTTTCTCCTGGTTCTCCTGGAAATGTTGAGTATGAAGACAATCAATGGGACATTGATCAACATTTCCTCCAAAAGTTTTTTATTTCACTAGTTTTACTGCCGACTCCGTCTTAAAAAACGATCATACAGTTCCTCTAGAGAACATCAACCCGGCCTCACAGGCCTCACAGGTCTCCAGGTGGGTCGGGATATTTCCAAAAAAATCAAAGTGAGTGTCTCATATTTTTTTTTTCTCTTTACAATCCACAGAACAAAGACCCCAAAATGTCCCGCGTGGCTCTGGAGTCCCTCTACAGACTGCTGTGGGTCTACATCATCAGGATCAAGTGTGAGAGTAACACTGTCACACAGAGGTCAGTCGGTCGACGCCTATGAAGTACAAGTCTTTAGAATGTTAGCCTCGTTGTTGAGCAGTAAAGTAACCTAAAATATTCCCCCCCCCCCCCCCCTCCACTAGTCGACTACTCAGCATCGTTTCAGCACTTTTCCCCAAAGGCTCCCGCAGCGTGGTGCCCAGGGACACGCCGCTCAACATCTTCGTCAAGATCATCCAGTTCATCGCTCAGGTAAGTTTGAGCCGACGTACCTGGACCTCACAGCCGAGCTAACGATGCGCCGTGTAGGAGCTGTGTGTAAAGCCCCTTGTACGTATACGGCGTCTCTACGTCACTCCTCCTCAGTCCAGATACGGTCACTTCCTGTTCACTGGTTGCAAAAAGCCAAGATGGCGACGCCTGAACGGGGTCAGTGAATGCCGCTCTGTTGCTCGTTACAGGAAAGACTGGACTTCGCCATGAAGGAGATAATCTACGACCTCCTGTGCGTGGGCAAGTCTCACAAAACCTTCGCCATCAACCCGGAGGTAAAGTAGGGACTTCGGGTTCTGACGTTGTTCTTACGTTGTTGTGTGGGTCCCTGTGGGTTCCCTGTGGGTTCCCTGTGGGTTCCCTGTCGTCTTAACTCCCTCGTCGTCTCTGCAGAGGATGAACATCGGCCTGAGAGCCTTCCTGGTGATCGCCGACAGCCTCCAGCAGAAAGACGGGGAGCCTCCGATGCCCACGACTGGGATCATCATGCCCTCCGGCAACACCCTGCGCGTCAAGAAGATCTTCCTCAACACCACCCTCACCGACGAAGAAGCCAAGGTCATAGGTGGGTCGGATTCTTTTAAGCTTTTGGGAAAAAGAAAAAAAGACTTCTTTTTTTGTAGTTGAATCGGTTGAATGACTCCTGGGTGTTTTTTTTTTCCCAGGCATGTCGCTGTACTACCCTCAAGTCAGAAAGGCCTTAGATAACATCCTGCGACACCTGGACAAGGAAGTGGGACGCTCCATGAGCATGACCAACGTCCAGATGTCCAACAAGGAGCCCGAGGACATGATCACGTAGGTCGCCGCAAACCTGGACTCGTGCCGCTTTGCTTTTTTCTTTCGCGTTTCTTCTGACCTGAAGTTCTCACGAGACGTTCTTTGTACCTCAGGGGAGAGAGGAAGCCAAAGATCGATCTGTTCCGTACGTGCGTGGCCGCCATCCCGAGACTGATCCCGGATGGAATGAGCAGACAAGACCTCATAGAGCTTCTAGCCAAGTAACCCCTCCTCTCCCTCCTCCTCCTCTAACCTCGCTGCAGACACATCGGTGTACAGTCTAACGTCTCCCTCCCTCTCCCTCTGCAGACTGACCATCCACATGGACGAGGAGCTGCGCGGCCTCGCCTTCACCACCCTCCAGGCCCTGATGGTGGATTTCCCGGAGTGGCGCGAGGACGTCCTCTCGGGCTTCGCGTACTTCATCGTGCGAGAGGTGACGGACGTCCACCCCACTTTGTTGGACAACGCCGTCAAGATGCTGCTGCAGCTCCTCAGCCAGTGGAGGCAGGCGGTGCAGAGCAGCAATAAGAGCCACGAGGCGAAGGTTTGTGGAGGACGTCTTTTATAACTCCATCGCTAGCAGTGATTTTTAATGTGTGATGAGGGTTACTGTACTTTGTGTTTATGGCTTTTGGTTTGTTTAGTGTTTAGAGCCTGATCTCAATTGTTTTCTCTCCTGTTGTTTTCTCTCCTGTGTTTATGACAACAGGAATAAAAACGTTTTTTATTGGGATGATAAGTTCCTCATTTTTTTTTTGCGATTATCATTTTTTCGAAGTCACTTATTCTGTCATAAAACTGGTTATAAAATAGTGTTCTGTTATTAGGATCATTTATACAACCAAACTACACAATATACAGTATGTTCCTTTGAGTTTAGAGTGCATGGAGAACTTTATAGTCCTTTTTAGACCATGCGGTGATGTTGCACTTCAGCCTCTTGTGGCCAAAATGAGTATTACAACAACAAACTGACAAAGACGTTTCTTCACCTGCCAAAACATATTTTCTCCACATCTTTTACAGATGAAAAATAAAAACCTGTTCTTAAGTCACACACACAGGAGAGAAAACAATTTAAATCAGTCTTAGAAAATGAAGCAGCAGAATCTTTTTCTCTCATATTTTTCCTCTCAGGGCTTCCGTACAAATGGCCCAGAGTGAGTTTTTGATAAGTATTCTTTTCACAGGGCTCAAGCAGCGGCCATTCCCTGTCCCTGGAGCGCACTCCTCTGTTGGGAGTGCTGCACGTGGTGGAGGGTCTGGCTCTGGTGGTGCTCTGTAGCTGCCGTCCTGCTACCCGCCGGCTGGCCGTTAACGTCCTCAAGGAGGTCCGTGCGCTGCACACAGCACTGGGCATCTGCAAGGTAATTACTCCAACCACGGTGTGTTTTATTTATGACGGCCAAAGACTTTCATTGTCGCTGTTTGTCTGACGTTCGCTCTGTCTGCCTCAAATCTTTCAGGGGGATGAGGAGCTGGCCATTGATGTAATGGACAGATTAAGTGCGTCGGTGCTGGAGAGCTTCATTCATCTCACAGGAGCCGACCAGGTATTAATCCGTCTCTCATTTACAGAATCGTAAAGCTTAACGACTCCTCCGAGGCTCAATGCGTCTTCTCTCTCCGCAGACCAACCTACTGTACTGTCCCAGTGGCATTGATCTGCAGACGCTGGCGGAGTGGAGCTCATCTCCCATCAGCCACCAGTTCGACGTGGTGAGCCCCTCGCACATCTGGGTGTTTGCACACGTCACTCAGGGCCAGGACCCCTGGGTCATCAGCTTCTCCAGCTTCCTGCGGCAGGAGAACCTGCCCAAGCATTGCCCCACCGCCCTCAACTACGCCTGGATGTTCGCCTACACGCGCCTGCAGCTTCTGTCTCCGCAAGTTGACATCAAGTAGGTTTCCCTCAGCTGCTTTGTTCTTCAGACCCACGGCTTTGTGTTGTTGTTCTCTTTTTATGTCGTGTCCTCTCTGACCTCTCCTGTTCCGTACGTCCACCTCCAGCAGCCCCATCAACGCCAAGAAGCTGAACAGCCTGAACAGCAGCGACTCCTACATCGGCCTCTGGAGGAACTACCTGATTCTGTGCTGCAGCTCCGCCTCCTCCTCCCCCTCCATGTCCTCCTCGTCCTCCACCTCCGGGTCCGTCCGCTGCTCCCCGCCTGAGACGCTGGCGTCCACGCCGGACAGCGGCTACAGTTACGATTCGAAGGTGAGGAGCAGCTCTGCGGACAACTCGTCCATCGTAACCAGAGGCTGTAAAAAAACGTTGTCATCGTCAGATTTCCGTTCTTACCGACGGTCGTTGAACACATCCTAACAACATAGGATCCATGTAACGACGACCAATGAACAGATGGTAACCTCCGTGTGTGTGTGTGTGTGTGTGTTCGTAGATCGTTGGTACTCCGTCCCCCTCCTCCCTCTTCAAACACATCGTTCCAATGATGCGCTCTGAGAGCATGGACATCACAGAGTCTCTTGTGTTGGGGCTTGGCAGGACCAACCCCGTGGCCTTCAGGTAAGCCACACACGGCGTGATCTGTGCTTCATCTAACAGAGGGGGTCTCAGGGCTTTGCACTCAAGTCAAAAGCCTCAAAGTCCAAGTGAAGTCACGAGTCGTTGGTGTTGAACTCCCGTTTGTTTGATTTTCTAAACTTCAAATTCTTGATGTGACTCGAGTCCACACCTCCGGTCCTTAATATACTCGGCTACACCTCGACGTCCTCTTTACCATCTATGAATTGTTTATTTACATGATGACTTTCCCGTCCTTCAGAGAGCTGATAGAGGAGCTCAATCCCATCATAAAAGAAGCTCTAGAAAGAAGACCTGAAGTAAGTGCTCTCCATCGATACCATCTGCCACAGTTCCGTGTTCAGCAAAAGACCATTTGCTGACTTTTAACGCCGCTGTGTTTACTCTGCAGAACATGAAGCGACGCAGGCGTCGGGACATCCTCAGGGTCCAGCTGGTCCGGATATTTGAGCTGCTGGCTGATGCTGGTGTCATCAGTCAGATGTACGTAATCCACGGCGATCCCGCGACGATGACTGAGTTTTGCTCTTTTCGTTTATCTGCGTATTCATCTTTTTGTCGCTGAACTCTTCACAGAACCAGCGGCGGGTTAGACGGAGAGAGCCACTCTCTGAACAGCGCGCTGCTCGAGTACGTCGATCTCACCAGGCAGCTGCTCGAGGCCGAAAATGACAAGGACTCTGACACGCTGAAGGACATCCGCTGCCACTTCAGCGCACTTGTGGCCAATATCATTCAGAACGTCCCAGGTAGGTCTCCGACGCCAGACCGTGTGTCCTGAGCGTCTGTCTCTCGTTCGCTAAATGTGGTTACGTGTGTTCAGTGCACCAGAGGAGGACCATCTTCCCCCAGCAGTCGCTGAGACACAGTCTGTTCATGCTGTTCAGTCACTGGGCCGGCCCCTTCAGCATCATGTTCACCCCTCTGGACCGCTACAGCGACAGGAATATGCAGATCAACCGCCATCAGTACTGTGCACTAAAGGTACGCGATGACGCACGTAAAGATGCGGATGTGGACGTCTGTTCTGTGCTCGCTGAGAACTAACGGCTTCTCTCACGCTCCAGGCCATGTCAGCGGTGTTGTGTTGTGGCCCCGTAGCCGATAACGTCGGCCTCTCCTCTGACGGCTACCTCTACAAGTGGCTGGACAACATCCTGGACTCTCAGGACAAGAAGGTCAGATCAGATGGGGGGGGGGGGGTACCTCACTGAACCGCTCGCGAATGAGGAGCGAGCGGTTCAGTGAGGCTTTACTGTGAGACTTCCTGAGGTCACCGGTTATGTAGCGCTGGCTCACATGCCGGCACGCTGGCGCCACGCAGTGGTGTTCAGAAGTACTGCGAGAGGTCAGCGCGTTCCACTCAGAAACACAATAAAGTCAACTTTTGATCCTGTTGGAAACACGATATTTAGTGGCTGAAATACATGTCTTCTTTTAAAGATGGTACTTTGTTGTTTTGAGTGATTCTGCGGACAAAATGCAGGATTCTTCACGCTGTTATTGTCATCTCAACGGTCATAACTAATGGTCCTTGTGGAAGACTTGTGTCTACAAAAGCAGCGTAGAGACTGTTGGATGGAGTGAATCCGTGGTTGTAACAGTGGCTTTGTGGTCTTCTCCGTCTCCAGGTTCACCAGCTGGGTTGTGAGGCTGTGATGCTGCTTCTGGAGCTGAATCCGGACCAGAGCAACCTCATGTTCTGGGCCGTGGACCGCTGCTACACCGGCTCTCGCCGCGTGGCCGCCGGCTGCTTCAGGGCCATCGCCAACGTCTTTCACAACAGGTGCTGCGCGGTCCCGGTTTTGTCTGCGGCCCCCCTTTTTCCCCCGAGAGCCAGCGAATCGCTAACGCTGCGTTTTGTGTTTCACGCTTTTCCTCTCAGGGATTACCAATTTGACACTGTGGTGCTGCTGAACCTGATCCTGTTCAAGGCGGCGGATTCTTCCAGGGAGATCTACGAGGTGGCCATGCAGCTGTTACAGGTGAGAAAAGCTTCTCTGTTCTCCGCACAACACCGCTACCACTTTTATCCTTTCATTCAATGCACTTTGTCTGTCTGACCAATAGATCCTGGAGCCCAAGCTCTTCCGTTACGCCCACAAGTTGGAGATCCAGCGGACGGACGGTATCTTGACGCCTCCCTCGCCGCTGCCTCACCTCTACTCCGTGTCTTACTACCAGCTGTCCGAGGAGCTCGCAAGGACGTACCCGGAGCTCACGCTGCCCATCTTCTCAGGTTTGTCACGCCGAAATCACAATTGATGCGCTGTAAAATCCCGATACGGCATACGTAAACCCAGGTGATGACATGCATCTGCACCTAAAGGCCTCACAGCAGCCTTTTTGTTTTCAGAACCAACTGAATTCCATAATACCTGATTAATATTGCAGATGCCAGGTGTAGATATCTGTGCAAAAAAAAGGATATTTGTGGGGTATGTTCTGGCCCTGTCACTGTAGCAATACAGAGAATATGGAAACATTGTGGCTGTTATGATACTACAAAGGTTAGGAATAACCCCCCCCCCCCTCTTCCCCCCACACTGCCTCCACTCCAGAGGTGAGCCAGCGAATCCAGACGGCTCACCCCGGCGGTCGTCAGGTCATGCTGCACTACCTGCTGCCCTGGATGAACAACGTGGAGCTGGTGGACTTCAAGCCGGCCGCGCCGCGGCGACCGGAGGACGGCTGCGGCGGCGGCGGCGAGGAGGAGGAGGACGCGCACGAGCGGGACGTCACGATGGTCAACAGCCGCCGCTGGCTCCGCGGCGAGGGCTGGGGCTCCCCCCGCGCCACAACCATGGTGCTCAACAATCTCATGTTCATGACCGCCAAGGTGAGACACCCAGCGGACCGGCCGCTCCGGGTCTTTGGAAACATTCGTTGAGATGGTTCGTTAAATTCTAGCTTTTGTTTTTACAGTATGGAGACGAGTTCGCCTGGTCAGAGATCGAGAATGTGTGGACCACTTTAGCGGACAGCTGGCCAAAGAACCTCAAAATCATTCTGCACTTCCTCATCAGCATGTCGGGAGTCAGCAGTGACCCCAGCCTCTTGCCCTACGTAAGTCACGGGACGTTTCCACCGTACGCCGTGATCCTACTCCTCATGTTTCTGACCGTGTGTGTGTGTGTGTGTGTGTGTGTGTGTGTGTGTGTGTGTCCTCAGGTGAAACGAGTGGTGGTCTACCTGGGCAGAGATAAGACTATGCAGCTGCTGGAGGAGTTGATGTGTGAGCTGGAGCTGACCGACCCCGTTTGCTCAGCCGTCACTCACATGGACAACCCGCCCTACTACCGCATCACCTCCAGTTACAAGATCCCCTCAGTCACCTCAGGTTAATGAGCCGCCCCGGCACGGCACGGTCCGGCTCACGCCGTAGATACCGAGTCACACGGTCGATTGTCAGGTGGTCAATGTCGTTTTTTTATTTTTTTTATGTCTTCTCTCTCTCTTTCTCTCTCTCAGGAACGACCTCCAGCACCAACACCATGGTGCCAGGAAACGACGGTCATCACGACGGCAAGATCAAAGACTCTAACATGGAGGACAGGTACCGGCTGAAACACGACTCACTACTCTGTTTAAAACAAGTGGAATAGAGAGGATCTATGGACACCAGTTAGAACTGTAATGTCTCATAACTCAACAGAATGTGTTTATAGTTACATTCTCAGCTCCTATGATTAGTCTATAATAAGATAAGATGAGGAAAGACCCAAATCTCCTGTTTTTATGTGTGAGTTTTTTTGGACTGTCCTCTATTTAAAATCGAGCGCGCGTGTTCTGCAGTTACACCCACCTGGACATCTACAGTGGTCTGAACAGCAACCTGAACCGCCAGCACCACCGCCTGGAGTCCCGTTACAGCAGCAGCTCCGGAGGCTCCTACGAAGAGGAGAAGAGTAAGAGCAAACTCTCTTTGTACCGGTCAAACTAAACGCCACTAAAGAAGCTTTCCCCACCGACACTCCCGCTTCTCTTCTTCTCCAGGCGACTCCATGCCTCTTTATGCTAACTGGCGTTTGAAGGTGATGGATCACAACCGGCCGGAGCCTCTGCCCTTCCCCCCTACGGGAGGCTGCTGGTCTCCTCTCGTGGACTACCTGCCGGAGACTAATTCCCCCGGTGTGCCGCTCCACAGGTGCGCCATCCGTCACCTCTGCTCTCCCTCTACGTCATTCTGCTGTGTCGTTAAGCTAAAGGCAACCCGTCTTCTGTGTTTTTCAGATGCAACATCGCGGTCATCCTCCTCACAGACCTGATTGTGGACCACGGGGTCAAAGTGGAGTGGAGTGCCTACCTGCACCTCTTGCTGCATTCAATCTTTATAGGTAACTGACAAGTACACATCTGGGTTTCTTCTGTAGGGGCTTCTCAGGTCCTGGCCCTTAATAACCAGATATCTTGTTATAAATAAGCGAATGAATATATAGAAATATATATTTTCCTCTACATCTACAACACAAACAGAGTTTTAGGTGATTAAAACGGATCCTATATGTGATTTATTGGGTTTTTTTGCATGAGGAAACTCGTTCCCCACCTTCTGAGAGTTTTCCTTGGCAGAAGCCACCGAGACGTCTGAATATTTTATTCATCAAGACTCCCAATCCACGGTTTCTTGTGATTTCATCGTGACACTCCACTTCCTCGTCCGTCCACATATGAGTCGATTTTAGCTTACAGCACCGAATATCAAGTATGCATCGATACAGAAATAAGAAGTTTGTTGGTATTTGAGGATAAGCTCACTGAGCATGCTCAGAACCTTCTTCTCTGGTAGTTAAAGGATCATTGACGTAGCCTTTATCGCTACCTTCTAAGAAGTGTAGACGGGTCCTACCCGGCCTCACACTTCTTTACACCTCTACTTGCTGAAGTCACGTGATCCAACCTCTCTCCCTTCTCCTGTGTCTTCCTGCAGGGTTCGACCACCAGCACCCAGAGGTGTACGAGCACTGCAAGCGTCTGCTGCTCCACCTGCTCGTTGTCCAGGGAGCGAATAGCAGCGTTCAGTCGGTGGCCATGGTGCTGTTACGCAACCGGGACTACAACGAGCCGAGGGTCCTGACCGTGAAGCCGGCGGCTCCAGAGATCAACCTCACAGGTCAGTTCTGCCGTGGAGCTCAGAGTCAGAGGAGAAAGAAGAGGAACCATTGTTTACCTCATCAGCTGTAGGAATATAAAGGACGGGAAGTAGCAAAAGCAGAGGGGCCAAAAGTGTCTGGGGCCCCCGGCGCCTTCAACGTCACTCAAAGAGACGTACCAACCAGGAAGAGCCAGAACATGACCACAAAGAGATCCAACATGACTAAACAGAGGAAAAGAACAACTACTAATAGAAACTAAACAACTACAAAGAGACACAAGACAACTACAAAGAGATAAATAGACGACACAACAACTCACAACAACCATGAAAAGAGGCAAAACAACCACAGAGAGACACAAATCAGCTACAAAGAGACACAAATCAGCTACAAAGAGACACAGAACAACTTCAAAGAGACAAAAACAGCTACAAAGAGACACAGAACAACTACAAAGAGACAAAAACAGCTACAAAGAGATGCAAAATAAGCTGCAAAGAGATAAACAGACGACGTAACAACTCACAACAACCATGAAAAGAGGCAAAACTACCACAAAGAGACACAAATCAGCTAAAAAGAGACACAGAATAACTACAAAGAGACATCCATTTGCTGCAAAGAGACACAAAATGACCACAAAACAACAACAAAGAGGTGTAGATTTTAACCACAAATTCCTATTCAAAGAACTCCCCATGAAAGACCCTGCTTAGAGGATGAATATAAAACACTACTCAAGGTTAAACAAAGTGAAACCTTTGCTGAAAGATAAACTTAAAATAGAGAAAATGTGTATCTTGAAGGAGTATTCCACGCAGCTCAATGTGTCCCCCGTGTGTTGTTCCTGTAGGCGTGCAGGAGCTTTTGTCAGACTGTCAGCCGTCCCCGATGACGGACTCCGGCCTCAGCTCCAGCTCCACGTCCTCCAGCATCAGTCTCGGTGCCGCCCTCCCCCACCTGTCCCCCACGCTGCTCACCGAGGTCGACGCCACCGCTGAGCAGGACGAGAAGGTCAAGTCTCTCATCGAGTTCATCACCTCCAGGTGAGAGCAGAGCAACGCGTATCCTTGTGCTGCTGTTACCGTAGCTTCACCTCATGTATGATCTCACATGTGTTGTATCAACACTGTCCTGCACCACGTTGCTCATTCTGTTCAATGATTTGCTTTCATGCCTCCAGCAGTGTCTGAGAGGACCGGGTATTTTTATTTCACATTGCATGGTTTTGATTTTCCGGTTGGTGTCATATTGGCTCCTTTTGCCTGGTGTGATAACGTCAACTGATGTTTTGATGTGTGGTTCATAGCTTCAATGAGAGAGTTTCTGTATGAGGTTCTCCTCCACAGTCAGTGTTCTACTACAGTAGATATAAACTATCATAATCTACTTGTTCTGTACATTTATTATTAAAAAAAAAACCTCAAGCGTCAAAAAACAGGTGAACACGCTGACTCTGGACCTCGTACAAAAACATCCAAACCGTCCCGTTAACATGTGACGTGTTGCCTGATGTGTGTGTTCTTGTCCTTGCAGAAAACGAGGCCCGCTCTGGAACCACGAGGATGTGTCGCCCAAGAACCCAAACATCAAGAGCGCTGAGCAGCTGAGTGTTTTTGTCAGACACGTAGTGACCGTCTTCAAACATTCCCCGTCAGGTCCGTACGCTTCACGACTCCTCGTTGCCTCATTTTTACGGGTTTCGGCTCGAAGATGCCGGTATGATTTGGACAGCGTGATCACGTTCCGCCTGCACATCTCTTCCCCAGGTTTCCAGCTGGAGTCGTTGCTGAGCGAAGTAGCCCTTCAAACGGCGCTGTCTTGCTCCTCTCGCCACTACGCCGGCCGCTCGTTCCAGATTTTCAGGGCCCTCAAACAACCTCTGACCCTCGCCACGCTGTCTGACATTCTCTCTCGGCTGGTGGAGACCGTAGGAGACCCGGGAGAGGAGGCTCAGGTCAGAACGCAGAATGGTTTTAGTCTAGAGATGCACCGAGAGATCGGCCGCCGGTCGGAAACCGGTCGGGTGTCAGCTGATCGACACACACACACACACACACACACACACACAAACTCACCCGTATCCAGATGTTTCTGTCTGACGTTGTGACCTCTGGTGTTTCCTCTTCGTAGGGTTTTGTCATCGAACTACTCTTGACTCTGGAGTCGGGCATTGACACGCTAGCAGACACAGTCAAGAACTACGACCTCCTCACTGCCTTAGCTCAGTAAGTCCACTGATAACTCCGTCACATAACCACCATATGTAAGTCATTTGGTAAAAACAAACATTTTGTCATTTTATCCACAGGACCTCTGCCCGCGATCACCTGCTGGGCCCAAAGTTTGCCACCAACAGGAAAAGCACCGGCCAGCTGAACCTGAGCAGCGGCGGTCTGTTCCATTACGCTCACACTCGCAGCAACTCCCTTCGGGCGAGCCTGATGGGCGAGCGGAAGGCCGACAGGCGTCGGAGCAACACCCTGGACATCGCCGACCGGCTCGGCGGCAGCCACGGGAACCTGGCGCGCACGCGGAGCTTATCGTCACTAGGTGGCGGCGGGGGTCCAGGAGGGGAAGCCATCCCCCCCGTGGACCCTTCCAACCTGATGGCCACCGTGTTCTGGATCGCCGCCTCGCTGCTGGAGTCGGACTACGAGTTTGAGTACCTGCTGGCCCTGCGGCTCCTGAACAAGCTGCTGGGCCAGCTGCCTCTGGACCGCGTCGACAGCAGGGAGCGTCTGGAGAACGTCCAGGCCAAGCTGAAGTGGTACAGCTTCCCCGGGCTGCTGCAGCTCTTCCTGAAGGGCTTCACCTCTGCTTCTACTCAGGAGCTCACCATCCACCTGCTGAGCAAGCTCATCAGCGTCTCCAGACAGACGCTGGTCGACCCGTCGCAAGTGGCAGGTAAGCGTGCAGCACTGAGAATATACTGCTGACATGATCATGGATCTACCGTAGTAAAATAAATGATTAAATATGGAGCCACATCTCAGAGTTCCCCCCGTCTTCATGTGACTCTAGGTTTCCCTCTGAACATCCTGTGCCTCCTACCGCACCTGATCCAGCACTTCGACAGCCCGACCCCGTTCTGCAAGGAGACGGCCGACAAGATCGCCAAGCTGTGCGCGGAGGAGAAGTCCGCCACGCTGTCCAACCTGGCCCACATGATGAGCCTGTACAGCACGCACAGCTACTCCCGCGACTGCACCAACTGGATCAACGTGGTCTGCCGCTACCTCCACGACGCCTTCGCCGAGATAACCCTGAACCTGGTCACGTACCTGGCCGAGGTAGAGCGCCACGAAGATCAGACTTGTTGCCGTTTTAGTAACGCCGTGGTAGGATCGCACCAGTGATGTGTCTCTGTCTCTGTCTCCGTCTCTCAGTTGCTGGAGAAGGGCCTTCCCAGCATGCAGCAGTCCTTGTTGCAGATCATCTACAGCCTGCTGAGTCACATCGACCTATCGGCTGCCCCCGTCAAACAGTTCAACCTGGAGATCATGAAGATCATCGGCAAATATGTTCAGGTGAGCCCCCCCCCCCCCCCCCCCCCCTCACCCACCACTACCCGCTCTCGTTACGTTAAGAGGCGGAGCTCCCAGGATGATGCTGGTCAACGAGGCTTCTTGTCCAGGAGGTGGCAGTGTTCGCTAACACAGAAACAAAACCAGTTACCTGCTACTTGTCTTGGTCCGGGACAACGTGACACATTTTATTATTTAATTTTTTAGGTTTATGAATGGGCAAAACCAGATTTATTTAGCCACTCCCCCCCAAAAAACACCCCTCATAGTTGATATTCACATTTGAGATATTTTATTAATCGTTTGCTGATTTAATCGATTAATGGTTGCCGCTCTAAAGCTTGAGTGTGGCTCTCACGCCGAGGCAGAATTCCCCCTTTGGGGACAGTAAAGCAGATCTTCTTACTTCACATACGGTCTGATGTACGTGGAGGAACGGGTCTATAAATAAGCGGCACAGTTGTGCAACATGTCTATACAGGATGATTGTGTGGAAGCCTTTCACCAGCCTTACGACCCCGAGCGCTCTACGCTCCTCGCTCAGCGGCTGCCGCACCATTTACTGCCTCGGGGCCGATTCTGTACCGGCTCACTGCCGGTGTTTGCCATTGTGTTTGTGCGTAGACGGCACTGTGCGCTGTGACATTAACGCAGGCCGTACGCTGTAGACAAATGGTACGGAATGCAAAATGGCCTCGGAGATTCAGAGGCTGCTGTGGGTTGGGGGGGTTTGGTTCGTCCTTCTGAGGGAGGAATGCATCGCATTCATGAGTCCAGAGACACCTACACAGCCTGCTGTCTCACAATGGTCTCATTGTATCCCTGTTTGTTTCTCACAGAGCCCTCATTGGAAGGAGGCTCAGAACATTCTGAAGTTGGTGGTGTCCCGCTCAGCCAGCCTCGTCGTTCCCGACGACGTGCAGCGCTCCTACAGCACCGAGTCCTGCGGCTCTCCAGAAATCGCCTTCACGCGCATATTCAACAACTCCTCGAAGGAGCTGCCCGGCAAAACGCTGGACTTCCACTTTGACATCTCAGAGGTCGGTGTCCTCCCGCTCCAGAGCACTTCTTCCAGTGTTTTCACTTTGAGGATATGCTCTGTATTGTGTTTGTTGCTAACTGGCGTTATTTGACTCTATAGACGCCAATCATCGGGCATAAATACGGTGACCAGCGCACTGCGGCGGGCCGGAATGGAAAGCCGCAGGTGATTGCCGTGACGAGGAGTACGTCGTCCACGTCGTCCGGCTCCAACTCAAATGGTCTGGTGCCGGTAAGCTGGAAGAGGCCTCAACTGAGCCAGGTACCTACTCCAACACACACACACACACACACACACACACACACACACACACACACACACACACACCACATCCAACACACGTCATCCAACACACGTCATCCAACACACACACGTCATCCAACACACACACGTCATCCAACACACACACGTCATCCAACACACACACGACATCCAACACACACACGTCATCCAACACACACACCACATCCAACATACACACCACATCCAACACACACATGTCATCCAACACACACATGTCATCCAACACACATGTCATCCAACACACACACACACACCACATCCAACATACACACCACATCCAACACACGACATCCAACACACACACCACATCCAACATACACACCACATCCAACACACATGTCATCCAACACACACACGACATCCAACACACACACACACACACAACATCCAACACACGACATCCAACACACACCACATCCAACACACTCAATGGTCAGTAGAGAGAAAGCAGCTTTAACACACTTCAGCTTTGGCTTCATTCAGCAGAACCGCAGGTTTCCGCCTGGTGTAGATGAGTTCAGGCTGCAGTGTTTGTGAGAAACGGACTCTCTCTGTAATTGTGTGAGACCAGTTTCCTCATCGTGATGACGTGTTTCTGTTCCAGAGAAGAACCAGAGAGAGGCTGATGAATGTCCTGTCTTTATGCGGCCCGGAGTCTGGCGTTGCCAAAAATCCATCTGTAAGACTCCTCTCCTACTCTAAAGCCTCTGACAAGGTCTCTGTACAGTCACTGTTAAAGACACCGCTGTTGTTACTGCATTGCTCTGTTTGTTGGTGTGATTTTGATTTCACATTTGTTTGAATGTTTTTCAGTGGACATACGGCGCTTGTATTTTACCTTTTGACAACAACGAGCCTCTCGACTTCCTTTCTGTGCAGGTGGTGTTCTCGTCCAATGAGGATCTGGACTCGGCGGACCAGCAGACCAGTCTCATACCCACCGTGGAGGAGGTGGTCAGAGAAGAGGACTTGCAGGGAGAAGACACGGGCAGCGAGCAGCAGTTTGGTGTCTTCAAGGACTTTGACTTCTTAGATGTGGAGCTGGAGGATGCTGAGGTGAGAAATGACTGTGTGTGTGTGTGTGTGTGTGTGTGTGTGTGTGTGTGTGTGTGTGTGTGTGTGTGTGTGTGTGTGTGTGTGTGTGTGTGTGTGTCAAGGTGAAGTAGCCTCATAACTGCAGTAATTATGAAAAGGTAATAAACTGAAGGACATACGAAAGAGCCGATAGTGGACAGTATAAATATGTCATCTTAGAAAGACATAAATCATCTTTAAAAGACCACAATTTCTAAATCCACTCGAATGGTTTGAAGAGCAGAGAGCCTGATTCAAGTACAATCTGAATCTTTAGTGTTTTAAGTCTCTCATCAACACAGACTCACTACCAGATGGAGGCAGTGGCAGCTCAGTGCTGTAGAGCTAGAATCAGTGTTTTAGTGAATGGAGTCTGGTGTCTCTGTAGAGATCAGAGATAACAGAAAGGTCTGTCTGACAGCGAGGTGAAGAGGAGAGAACATCCTAAGAACCTCACACTAACACTACAGAACATCACTACCGTCTCTTTAATGTGCTGTTTGTCCACATTTCTGTGTCTTGTAACTGTCTTAAGTCTACTAACACACCTATTCCTTCTCTTCTCTTGCCACAAGGAGTTGCAGGTAAGTCTGTGGTCCACAAAGCTTTTTGTTTCTTAGAGATGACGTTCTCTGCCGTGTTCCTGGTGTCGCTCCGTGTTGTCGCCAAATAAAGTTCTTCAGGACTCTTTGATTTGAAACTGTGGTTGTGAACCTTTTTCCTTTCATAGTTTTAGAACGTTGCATCATTTACCATCCCGTCATATGGAGGGAAATCATCTCACCCACTCATGCATTTACTTTTTTTGATTGTGGAATGTTGTCGTCTTGTGCTTTTTTTTTTGTTTTGTAAAATGTTACCCAAACCCTGCTTGTGTGTGTGTGTGTGTGTGTCTCTGTGTGTGTGTGTGTGTGTGTGTGTGTGTGTGTGTGTGTGTGTGTGTGTGTGTGTGTGTGTGTGTGTGTGTGTGTGTGTGCGCTGCTCCGTCTCACCGCTGTCTCTTGCCGTTGTCCCTGCAGGGGGAGAGCATGGACAACTTCAACTGGGGGGTGCGTCGTCGCTCCCTGGAGAGCATGGACAAAGGGGACACGCCGTCCCTGCAGGAGTGTCAGTACGCCGGCAGCACGCCGAGCCTCAACCTCACCAACCATGAGGACACGGACGAGTCGTCCGAGGAGGAGGTACTCACCCGCTCTGGCCTTGTAAGTCTCACTCTAGTTAGGGTCCCCACCCCCCCCCCCCTCCCAAACCCAACCCACCATGCTCCTCACACGGCCCGCTGGCATGGTGTGTGTGTGTGTGTGTGTGTGTGTGTGTGTGTGTGTGTGTGTGTGTGTGTGTGTGTGTGTGTGTGTGTGTGTGTGTGTACTGAGCTGGACCTGGGCCTAGATGCTTGCTTCTTCGCTGGTGGTGGTAGACGCTCCCCCCCCCCCCCCCTCCTCCTCCTTCAAACCTCAGCCCCTCCTCCTCTGACTGCTAGATTAATGCTACTTTATTCTTTCTCATAGTTGCTTTTGATTTTTTTCCCCCCCGATAGGTAAGTACAGTTTAGGAAAACTCACTGATGATTTTTGAGGAGACGTATTTAGACTCAACTATGACGAGACTTCAGTCCAGCAGCATCTTCCTCTGCTTCGTTTCGGGCCGCCCGTCTCTAACTCTTCTTCTCTTTTTGTGTTGCTTTACAAGCCAAAGCTGCCAAATAGTGATAAGTCCATTAATATTCATGCTTCCCCTCCAGTCTAATGGGGCTGTTTGCTCACTCTCTTCTTCAGTAGTAGTAGAGACACCTGCCATAATGATTTGGACTGTACCAAATGTCATTTTTTACATTCAAGGCTTCTATTGAGGTTTTTGAATGAAGCTTCAAATGTCAGATATGATGATGTCGTAACCCTAAAAAATAGATTTCTTGTTATTGTTGTTTATATTATTTATGGTGCTGTTAGATTACTTTGTGCCGCCATGAAAATGTAGTTTTTTAAAGGCTAAACACTTTATGGATTAAAGCAGGATATTTCGTCAGATAAAAATATTTAAAAGCAAAAAAATTTCCATAAATGTGGACTTTGTGTCATTGAAAAATGTTTGGATTAAATGAGTCGAAAACAAACGCAGCCGCCGCTGAAATATAATTCTGCAAAAAGTAAAATACTAATAATATTAAAGTCGCCTGATCTTTGTTTGACACGGTACAGAAACACTGTTTAAACACAATGGAGGAAAGAAAGCTGTTGATTTAGAATTATGATGTTATGAATGAAGCCTCAGACTGTTTGCTACATCCCTCATTTTAACATAAAATCCATATAAACATGTTTTTAAAGTTCCCCTGAAGTACATTAGTTCGGTCTGTGTCGCCCTCAGCGTAAACCAGACGACGACTCGTAACACAGTCCGTCTCGTTTGTGTGTTTTTATTTTCTCTCCTCCAGCTCAACAGCGACTCTGCGGCCGACGACGCGGCCTCTAACCACGCGGACTCGCTGCATCGCTCCCACGAGTCGTCCGGCGGCGCCCCGACCGAGGAGGCCTCCGCCCCGCCCTCCCTGCCCCCCCTCCGCTCCCTCCCTCGACTGGATAGCCCCAGTCTGGAGACGGCCCACTCAGACAGCGCCGGCAGCCAGCTGCCTGAGGTGCGATTAATCGGGTGGAGCAATAAACCGTGGCGCTCGGGTGCTTTCTAGCTCGCCTTTTTTTTATCTTTCTACTTCTTCTCCTTCTTGCTGTTCGACCTTTTATCTGCTTTTGCGGTACTTCTTGGCTCGTCTCCCGTTGACACACGGGATCAGCTCCGGGGGTTAAAGTGCCGGTTCTGTCTGCCTCCTCTGACTCCTCCTCCTACCGCCGCTCGCTTTGTTGCTTTGCTCTGGGTGACGGGGGTGCTGAAGGCTAGCTCTTGCACCTTTTCTTTTATGTGGTTTGATACTCAAACTTGCTGAGTTTGAGTATCAAACTTGCTGAAACTTTGCTGAAACGTTGCTTGCTTGATGTGATTTTTGGGGGAGAGGTGGAAGAGATGGAAACCAAAGCTCACCTCAGGTTAGCTGTCACTGCTCACCTTTAATAACACGGCCACTGACCACTCCCACTAAATCCTCCCTTAAACACTTGGACTCCAGCTCCTTTATCTGCGGCAGAAGCATGTGTGAGTATAACAACGCTGTTAACCGAGAAACCAATTAAACCCTTCTTTTTTTTTCAATTTGCTACCATATTAACATGCCAGAGCATGTGTTGTGATGAGCAGCTTCGCTATCTACTGCTACTGACGCTCATCACTGATACTAACAATGGTGAGTATGTCAGAGTTTAGATGTAGAGATTAGAGGAGTAGAGCCACACAGAGGTTTGGGTTCATTTCTTGGTGTTAGAGTCGCGATTCAGTGCGACGTACAGAGAGAAGAAACAAACTAATGCAGAATAAGTTTTGTTTTCACTTATTTTAAACGGAGAGTTGAACAAGACAAACACAGAACTCTGGCTGGGCTTTGAGGTGGCATCTCGCCTTCTGGCGTCTTTGGTAAAACGTTGATATTTTTCATTATACACACTTTTTGTATAACACGGTACAAACACTTTCCCAGAAGGCAGCAGGTCTCATTAAAGCCCCGATCACACGGAGACGCGTCGCTAGAAACGCTCGTTAACCAATCAGAGGCGGGCTTCACCACTTAACCGCTGACTTCCTGTTTTCGATGCCGGTCGTTGTGGTCGTTACAGACATTGATATTACAGGTCGTCTCCTCACCCAACAGCAGAGCAACAAGCAGAGCTCGATGTCTGCATTTAATCCATTGTATCGAGCCGCGCGCTAATCGGGTTGTTGTTGTTGCTCTAACCTCGGCACAGGTTGCTAACGGCTAACGGCTCCCCTTTACAGGCATCGATCTACACTCGGTGTGGTCTGAGTTCAGACCGTGACCGCCGCTGTGGTCCGAGTCAATTACCCGTTTCAGCCCTAATAGGGTTCATAGTCTGAGCTCATGCATATTTATCGTGATCAGGCGCTGTTATACCAAGAACTGAAAGCAACTTTCTAGGAACTCAACCCAGCCAACGGTCTCAAGATCATCCCAAGGACATCTCCCCCATCACGGCCCCCCCCCCCCCCCCAGCTCTTAGCGTAATGAGCCCGAGATAAAACCATCAATACTGTCCAGCAGGACCGCCGGACCACTTCTAAAAGCTTTCTGTAATATAGCTGCTGCCTCCGTGCCTCACTCCGCGTTCCTCTAATGCGTCCGTCTGTTAAATAAGACGAGCAGAAGACGGGACTAAAACAAGCGCTCTTAATTTAGAACCCCTTCTCCGACATCAAGTCCCTCCTCGGTGTTTACAGACGGGAGCTAATGTGATCAAATCTGAACGTGGATGTTTAAACGGTTCCTTCTCTTGATTGATTTTTGTCAGAATCAGGAGCCGTCGTTCATGTGTAGTTATGGAGTGCAGGTCACACGTCCGTCCACTCGGATGTAAACGTCTCTCTGCGTCGAGGTCGAGTGTTTCATGGTATTTCGGTGATATATTGATATTGGCTTCTGTTTATGGATTCTGTTCCTTTTCTGTAATTCCTCATGAGGGACGTTCTCTTATAGAGAGACGTAAAGAGATCTCAGAGGAAGGGAGTCTCGTTAAAAGTCTCGTACATTTGAAGCTAATGTGTGTCCTTAAGTGTCGGCCGTAGAAGTCTTAATTCAACCTATTAAAGAGGCTCCGACATTAATCTGACTTCTCAAAGGGATATTAAGAGTCATGGATATGGAGGACTGAAGCTGCCACTGTGATAAATACAAAATAATATAATAAAGAAAGAAAGGAAGAGATAAAGGCCTCCGCTATCAAATAAATGTGCTCAGAAATAGAAAATTATATTAATAAAATGAAGATTAAGATTCACCCATTGACTCCTAACCGGACAGAAATAATTACAGATAAATATAGAAAATAATAAGAATAGACAGTGTACACCAGGCTAATATATATAATTTGATGAAGTAAAATGCATTTATTCACTTTGGATAAATAGGGAAATAAATAAAGGATATATTTGAAAATAAAACAAAAAAGTAAGTTGTTAAATAAATAAACACATTATACATTTTTTTTCTCTATTTCTGTGCATATTTATTTATTTTCAAATTAACCTGCACAATTATTTTTTTTTATAACTTAAGCTTTTATTTCTTCATTTGTTTCCTTATTATTTTGTTTATTTATTGAATTATTATTATTTATTATGATGGCAGCTCTAGTCCTCCATACAGGACAACCAGGCCATCATATTTAACATTTAATGTTCAGTGTTTTATTTCTGTGGCATCATCTGTCAAACCTGCTCCTGAGCGCCCCCTTCTGGCTTGTTTCGCAGGACGCCGTGAGCGTGACGGCGGCGGACGAGCTGAGCAGCAGTGTGAGCGAGGACACGGGGTTCTGCAGCGCCCCCCCTCTGCCCTCTGACCCGTCAGAGCTGTGCTACCTCCCAGACTCGCAGGACCCTCACGATGCTCAGGAACCGCAGGAGACCCAGGACCCTCGGGAAGACCTGGATCCAGCCCCCCCTCCCCCGCCGGCCATAGACACTCCACCGGGGTCCCTCTGCGATGAGGAGTCCCAAATGGTCCTCCCTCTAGCGCTGCCCTTGCCCATGCCACCAGAGACTAAGCCAGACCCCGATCCAGACCCAGACAGCACCTGTGGCTCTGGGTGGGAGGAGGACGTGACTCAGGCCCTGAAGGAGCTGGATGAGCGCTGTGAGGAAGAGGAAGCCGACTTCTCTGGCATGTCCAGGTGAGTCTGGATCAAGACCACCCCACATGGTTTCACAGAGCATCTGAAAAGATGCACCTCATGATTCCCTCCATCAGTGATCTGTATAAATCCTCTTATAGCGGTAACCTAAAGGACTAATTAGTACTGGTCTCTGGGTTTTTAACCCCACCAAAACCCGATGTGAGGTGAGTTTCTGCTCGTTTTGTACCGTCAAAGATACATGGAACAGTTTACGCTTCCATCCAGAAGAGGAAAACCAAAGCAAAGCTAACGCTAGCTCAGCTGTTTCACTCTGATAACTTAAGATTCAGACGACCGACGACTAAAATCCTCCACGATCTAAAAAAATGTGGCTTAAAACTGGATAAAAAGTCACTTTATGACAGACGACCACAACGCTGACGCTGCACAAAGAGGATATGACATCATTGACGTTGTTTAAAGTTCCTCAGGTTTGAAATTTGTTGGAAGCATTTGGGGTAATGTGAGTGCACAAGTCAACCGAGCATCTAACGGGTGTTTTAAGTGAAAAGACGAGCTTTTCTTATCATTTTTAACGTTTTGATTGAGGTCGTATATCAGTCGGTTAAACAACAGTTTGGGTACGGCTGCTTCGTGGATTACGGTATCTGTGAGGTGAACACTTCCCAGAGGGGGCTGATGGGTAATGTCCTCCCTGGCGTTGCTCCCCATGTGGGCCGGAACTGTGAAGGTGGACGCATTTAATCATCCCTTCCTCAAGGTGGGCCAATTCTGGCTGGAGGTCAGCTGTAAATCTAGAAATCACACCGAACAAACATGCAAACACACACACACACACACACACACACACACACAGAGCCGCTCTCTTAGCCTCTTACTCGCATACACTACTCTACTCAAGCTCCTTCACTCAGCTAAGCCACGCGTGATTCATAGGCGAGTGTGTTAGTGAGGCGCACTCTGACTGATTGTCTGAAAACAGCGTCGTGGCTCTAGTGTTGTTTCTCTCTGTGTGTGAGGATTTGTGTGTGTGTGTGTGTGTGTGTGTGTGTGTGTGTGTGGGAGAGAGAGAGAGAGAGAGAGAGAGAGAGAGAAAAACAACTCGCCAACGTTCTACCTGCTGCGAATGTTGGCTGGCTGTGTGTGTGTGTGTGTGTGTGTGTGTGTGTGTGTGTGTGTGTGTGTGTGTGTGTGTGTGTGTGTGTGTGTGTGTGTGTGTGTGTGTGTGTGTGTGTGTGTGTGTGTGTGTGTGTGTGTGTGTGTGTGTGTGTGTGAGAGCCGATGCCTAGCTGGTGTCGAGCTCCCTGCAGTCCTGTGTGGGATGGGTGTGCAGTGCGCTAGTGCTGTTAGCAGTTGCAGCACAGTCGAGCTGCAGACGAGGGGAGAGAGTTAAAGGAGAGAGAGAAGAGAGAGAGAGAAGCGATAGTTGGGGTGAGGATGAGGACAGAGACTGTGTCCGCCACGGCGCTCGGCAGCGCCGGCTTTAGATACTTATATTCTGTCTGCTTCTTCAGGCTGTTTGGTCCGACGGGCCTGTGAGTATCTCTGTGTGTGTGTGTGTGTGTGTGTGTGTGGGTGTGTGGGTGTGTGTGTGGGTGGGTGGGTGGGTGGCAGAGACAGAGACAGAGATGTTTGCTTGATGCTAAAATGCTAACGGTTCATATGTTGTTGTTGTGCTGGAGCACTGCAGTGGATTAGAGCTCTCAAAATACTGCAGCAAGATCTGCAGTGAGGGAGGCAGAGATGCAGCGACGTAAGAGTTGTTTACCAGCAGCAGAGCGTGTGTGTGTGTGTGTGTGTGTGTGTGTGTGTGTGTGTGTGTGTGTGTGTGTGTGTGTGTGTGTGTGTGTGTGTGTGTGTGTGTGTGTGTGTGTGTGTGTGTGTGTGTTTACATTTGTCATTCAGTAAAAACAGACTGAGGGGAGTGTGTGACACGTCGGATTGTTGCTCATTGGCCATGTGTGTGTGTGTGTGTGTGTGTGTGTGTGTGTGTGTGTGTGCGTGCGTGCGTGCGTGTTTCAGTCAAGATGAAGGTGACGCAGACTGCTTCCCGGAGATCCAGGCCTCCCCCCCCCCTTCGCCCTTCCTCTCCGCCATCCTGGCGGCGTTCCAGCCCGTCGCCTGTGACAACGAGGAGGACGCCTGGCGTTGCCATGTTAACCAGATGCTGTCGGACTCGGACGGTTCCTCCGCCGTTTACACGTTCCACGTGTTCTCCAGACTCTTTCAGGTAAACGGGCCCCCCCCCCGTGAAAAGCTGCAGGGCTGCCCTTCTTCGTCTAGTGAGCGATACGATCCCTTTTTTTTAATCCACGTCCGTTTTTTGGTTTTGATTCACAGAGCATGCAGAGGAAGTTTGGCTCCATCACGCGCTCGTCCGTTCGCTTTCTCGGCGAGCGGCTCCAGCGGATGGGCAATCACTTCCTCAGCTCCCTGGAAGTCATGACGTCTCGCTCGCAGTGTCCCACCGTGCTGCTGGACGCGGAGACGGTGAGGCTGTTCTGCATGGTTGTATCCATTCATTTAGGTCAAAAGAAACAAGCTAAAATCCACCGTCTTATCATTAAAGACGGTGCTGCATGTCATAGTCCTCAATGTGTGCGTGTGTCCCGCTGTAGACATTTTTTCCGTCGCGTACCGTGCGTGCGTCGTTGTGGGTTAATGTGTGTGTGGTGTCCTGTCTTGCTGTTTGTAGCTGGTCTCTTGTGGACTGTTGGAGACTCTGAAGTTTAGTGTGCTGGAGTTGCAGGAACACCTGGACACCTACAACGCCAAGAGAGAAGCGGCAGAACTTGTAAGTCGCCGAATCTTCTTTTTCCCCGACTCTGTCTTTTGAACCTTTGTCCCTCGGGACTCGTTGTCTCACATCCGCTCCAGTTTAAGTTGCTGTGTCAGGATATATATGAGTGTGTGTGTGGGACTCTAAAGAACTGTCTCACGGTAGCCTTTCATCTCTAGAGAGATGGACTTAGGAAGCTTGTGTAAATTGCCCTTTATCCCTCTGCCATCTCGCCACGGAAGCACCAGGAGGACACGGAGACAAATAGCTGATGCTGTGCGAGATGAGCCCGTCTCATGCAGACGTCGTGCTGGGTTAGGAGCAGCTTCAGCAGCCGTTTAGTGTCTGCATCGCTAGTGACATCCTCCTGCTGAAGGGATAAAAATAACCCTCGACGCTCCTAAATCAGTTATGGGGAGGCCGAGGCCGGAGAAGCTGTGAGGAGGGGGGAGGAGGGGGAGGGGAATGAAGAGGAGAGAGATGAGATCGCAGAGGGGTTCTGGGATGCAGGGACTCTAATTGAATGAGACGGCAACGGTCCCTGGAGGACCAGATAGCGTCCCGTGCTCTGGAGCAGGCCTTCTTTAATTCACTAAGTACAACACTCTTATTAGATCTCCTCCCCGACCAGCCTTTGTTATAAACATACACAAATGTAGATGCATAGAGGGGGGGGGGGGGGGGGGGGGGGGGGCTCTGTTTTATCTTCCTCTCTCTCCCGTCCCTCATGTTTTTCTCTCTCGTCTTGTCTTTTTTTTTTTTTTACCCATACCTGTCCAGTGGCTGGAGAACTGCAGGAAAACATTCGGGGACAAAGACAGCAGCCAGAGACACAATACTCACGCACAGGTAGGACCAGAACACGTCCGTGTCTGATGGCTGCATAAATACTCACAGCATAGATGTCTCCTGTGTCTCCTGTGTCTCCTGTGACAAGAGAAATCTGAAACCCAAAGGGAAGAAATGTATATTTATTATGTTGCATTTATTAATCTGAACGCCATCACTCACATGTCCACGTAGAAGGAGAAGTTGTCGCCGTGCAGCCAATCAAATGGCTTCATTGGACATTCATATTTGCATGGAGAGACGCTTGACTGTCACTCGAGCTGCTTCCACACGACGACGCTTTCCATTTTAAAACGCAGATCTTTTGTTTACACTGAGCGTCCGCAAAGTTTTAGAGGAGTTTAGAAACGCTACCGAGAGCCGAGCACGTTTGAAAACTCGTGGTGTGAACAGGAGGAACCGCATGAGACGACGGAGACGTCCCGCGTTCTCTACTTGACCGTCTCTTAGCAGTCGCGGCGTGTCCTTCTCTGATTCGTCACGCCTCTATCACATGACCCTTTTTCCTGAAGTCCAGCGGCGGTATCGGACGTCTGAAGTCACGGTTAGCGGCTTTGAGGAGGACGATGGACACAAAACGGAGGACTTTCCTTTTCTTATAAACTAAATGTAACTAAAAAGAAACGGTCTACTTCCTGTCTACACCGGGACCCGCACGCCCAGTGTACGTGAATACCGAGATCATTTCTAAAACGATGCCGAAACGCGGAGAAACCGGCGTTTTAAAACCGAAAGCGATCTCCGTATTAGTGTGGATGAAGCCTCAGAACAACAACCTCAAGTCTCCTCCTCCTCTAACTCACAAACAGGAAGTCCACATGTTGTCCATTAAACAGCATGTGACCTTCCCTGCATGTCGGCCCAGTTAGACGCCGCCGTGGTTCTTTCTGTTCAACACCACTAACACGCTGAGCTCTGGCTGAATAATATATAGATATATATGCAATATATATGTGTGTTTTAATCATCATAGCGGTCAATCTGAGCGATAAACATATTACGAAAGACCGCGATGTTACACTCAGGGATTATTATTATTATAGCATTTTGTTGTGTTTTATCGCATACTGAGTACACTTACAGCTTATATAATGAACTAAGATCTGTTTGTTTTAGTCGACAGTTGTTGACATTTCTGACTTGAAGCTTCTTCCACTAATCTGTGGATTCACGCTCACAGCTTCCCTCTCAGCTCGCTGTCTTGAGGCCTTTACACACCGGAGGCGTGACGAGTGCAAAATATGACGACGACGCGAAAACGCAGAAATACTCCCGTGTGAATATTTCCCATTCAAAACTTTTCATACCGGCAGCAAAGCGAAATTTGCAAACGTTGCAGCACTTTTTCAAAATAAGGTTTGAATAAACCAGGATCCTATTGGCCCAGCGTCTGTTTTATTGAGTTTCCTTTTATTAAAATGTTTTGAGTGAATTTGAGTCCCTCTGGTAAACAGTTACACAGTGTATATGTCTAGGGCTTTTATTGTGAAAGGTAAGAACTTAAGGAGTGGATCCATCGACTGTAGATAAGAAGTGGACGTAGTCTCCCATTGGTTTGTGGACCGATGTTATGAGGCCTCGAGTTCGGCCATTTTGCCGTCGCCATGTTGTTTTTTTCCCGATGAACGGACGTGACCATATTTGGACTGAGTGACGTAGAGACGCTGAAACTAGAGATTGAGACCATAAACTCATGTTTACAATGTTTACTGAGGGAATAAATCAAGAGAGAAGTAGAGTCATTTTAGACTAGACTTCTATACAACCAGAGGAGTCGCCCCCTGGTGGACA